>NC_056731.1:1453851908-1453881908 GCF_019279795.1 Protopterus annectens | reverse complement strand
TTTGGCCTCTGCCCTATTCAACTTTGCCAGTGTTTATCCTGGTCTGATACTGTGTGGTGTTTGTAAGGTGCTACTGTAACATTATTCCCTGCTAGAATGGCTGGTTCTCTTTTCACAGTCATGTCATGCAATTCCACAACAACTGCTGGTTAGAGACCCACAGAACAGGATTTGTGTTATGCCATTCCTAATTTCCATTTACATTCTCTCATTGTAATGCATATCTTTATTTCAGCACCAAGTTATTTGTATATCTGCTGTGGCTTAGTGGTAATTCATGCAGTCTATTGTGTCAATGGTCGGGGGTTCGAGACTGTCAGAGGTTTTTTCTTTTGCTGCTGAGCAGACCAAGGGCCCTGACATAGAGTGACTAAGGTACTTTTAAGCAGTTGTAAGCGGGTTTTCGCGATGCTTAGCAATACTTAGCTAAGTGCACACATGCGCACACTCGCTTAAATCCGCATACTACTGCTTAAAAGTGCTTACTCCCGCTAACCCCCACGCTAATTTCTTTGAGAGAAAAGAAAATGGGGAGATAGGAAAGTGGTGAAAAAGGGGGCACAAAGAGGGACAGACAGTAGGTAAACAAGCTCAGGATGTGCAGGACGGGTGTAGGGAAGGTCCATAGCTGCCCATTTCTTTACCAGCAACAGCTGTGCATATGCAATAAATTTGGAGTGAAATTTGAAACATTCCACCCCTGGGAGAGGGGTAAGGACAACAAAGTATGTTGTACTGCCAATTATAACTATCAGTTTACATGTCCAGTGGACATGTGTGCAAAATGGGCAGCTATGTATGGGGTGTAATTTTTTTGTGGGTACAGATTGCCCTTTTTTTTTAATTTTTTTTCAGCTGAGAGTGGAAAGTGAGGTAGCGGAAGTAGGTATGTTTGGGGAGGTAGGTTGGGGAGGTAAACAGAGAAGACAAACAAGACGCATACAGGGGCAGTGTATGACACATGGGGTGGGTGAACACAATTGACGGGGACGGATGTTTGGAAATTGCAAGCCCATGAGCCCACAGATAGTAACAGTGGAACTGAGATCCCCACCCATGGGCAGTCACCACTGCACGTTCACAGCCCCGAGAGTGGCTGTGCTGGGGGCTGCATAGGATGGGCAGGCTCACCAGTGAGATGTGCCACTCTTGCCTCGAGCTGGCATAGGGGATCAGCGACTGACACTTCGAAGGGTGACAGGTGGCCCTTCTCTGCCCACACTTGCACAGGGGGGGACGAACTCCATCCCTGCAGTGCTTCCACCTGAAGGTGGCACAGGACCAATGCAGGAGGGGAGCCTGGGCTCGGCACCAGACCTGCTGGTGCCAGGTGCACTCGCCAGCTGAGGAGGGACAGGTGGTTCTGCTAGGACCGGCCTTCCCATACGTTCTGTGATTACGTGTGTTTAATTACAACATAAACAACAGCATTCAAGATTAGTTGTAACAGCATGCAGTAATAATCCCATTCACCCAACACACCAAGGTTCCAACAGTTGAACAGCAAGCATAACACATGCATATATTGAACGACAGTGGACATTCCAACAGCATGCAGGGGTGATTGGTAGCAACAGGCCACCATGATTGTGGTGTTTAAACAGGGCACATGCATCAAACTGAATGCAGATATTTAAAGAACAATAGGACATATGTCCCAACAAATGTTTGAGATTACACATACCCATTGAGGTGTGGAATTGCATGGTTTATGCACATACAGTAGGGTGTAGAAAGAAACCTCAATTAACATCTTATAAGTACTTTTAGGCTACACTACATTCCTAGTGACTGCAGGTGTATATCCCCTACATGTATTATTACACTTACCAACATGCTTTAGGTTGTGTAATGGGTTTGGCTAGTTCATTATATACTTGCCCTATATCTGACATACTAACTGTCCAAGATGCAGATGTTACTGGTACATATTTCTTGCTTTTATTTATATTTCTTTATCTACATATCTGGATGTGTTCATATGACATTTTCAGTTCAATTTGTACAGAACCCTGCATTTCTTGTAGCACACTCACATTTCTGGGGAACAAATTAACAAGCTACTCATGTGCCAGATTTACTTATGCATGCTAGCCAGTCACTGACTGTTGAGGACTGTATATATGCTTCACAGATACTAGTACTTCCATCACCCACTTTAGATGGGACTGCCCAACTGTGGGTTGCCAGCAATTATTAAAACAGTACTATTTTTATAATGCAAGGGTACAACAACATTTCAAGTGGCACAGACACACTCCAGGTTTTATACCTTTATTAATTACATTACACACTTTTCCACAGGCTCTCTCCTTTATTTGATATTACAGTGCATACGGAAGACATATTCAGAGCATATTATACATTTATTAATAGGTTAGAACACTCTTTTTCAGGCTCACTCACTTATTTTATATGACAGTACCTGCAGAGATATTATTCCGGACATATTTTACCTTTCTTAATGGGCTACTACACTCTTTTTCTGGCTCTCTGACTTTTTTATATGACAGTACATGCAGAGGACTTATTTAGGGCATTTTATGGCTGTATTATTGGACTACAACACTTTTTTTCATGCACTTTCCCCTTTTTTATATAACAATACATGCAGAATAATCACTAACCTGCCTGGTGGCGCAGCCTTAGCAGCCTATCTGCATAGGCTTGCTGATTCACAGCACGGTCACCTGCAGCTGTGAAGTAAATGAAGGGATATTGAGACATACCTATCCATTATACAGAATCAATTATCAATTCTTACATACTGCATTCCATGGCTACCTACTCAGTTGTGGGGCATCTTGCATCCCACGGGCCTCCTGTATCCATTGGTTTAGTAGGTCCTGCTTCCATCTCTTCAGTTCTGCATGGTGGTGATGGACCTGCTCATCAGTCCGAGGAACGCCTGTGACACTGGTGAGGTCATGAGCTAACCGGTTCCAAGCCTCTACCTTGTACTCCATCCCTTGGAACTGGCCCTGCAGGAGTCTTGACTCATTATGGTGGACAAGGAGCCAAACCATGTATTTCGCCTCCTCGATGCCCCAACGTTGCGCTCAGAAGCGTATACCCTCTCCAGCACCAGCCATTCTAACTGCAGATGTGAGTTACAATCAGTTATGGTGATTATTCCCGCCTATGGGGCTTAAATATGCCGCATTTCCCACACTTTTTTTGTGATTGGCCATTTTTGAAAATTCTCGGCTGACTGCAGACCTGCTTAGTAATGGTTACTCTACCATTTTAAGTATATGTATGTTAACAGTGGTTGTTTCTCCTAAGCTGTCATGGCTTAGTGGTTCAGTACTTTGATTATGGTGCACAGAGTCCTGGGTTCGAACCTTGTCATTCATTTTATTTTAATACTGTCCAGACAGGCTGCGGGGTGTGGTTGTGTTTAAGCAACTTTGCTCTATGTTGCTCCACGTTGCCCTACGGTGCACTGGTTGGCGTGGCGCACACGTCCACGCAAACCGATTGCACTGGGTAAAGCACTATTTAACTATGGGCAACTCTATTGTGCTGGGTAAAGCGCTGCCAAACTACGGGCACCTATATTGCACTGGGTAAAGCGCTTCTTAACGGTGGTCAATTATATATCAGGATCCTTTAAAAATATATATTTTGTTCACTGATACAAAGGCCATTTCACTGCTTTTTAGTAATATTTAATCATATATGGCAGGTATTATTTCATATACTGATTTAAAACATAAATAGGAAGGGGAGTGGTGGGACTAACTGTGAATGCCTCCTCTTTGTGCGAACGCTCTACCATTACGCTATTGCTATTTGGTGTGATTTGCATAAACATTCTTTCTTATGCTCTTCCATGTCGGGATTGCTAACTGCAGCTAAGCAATGGGCACACCCACGCACACAAGCGCAAATACGGGCAGCTATTTCGGGAACATAAAAAAAATAAAATTGATGTTTTACTTTTTATAACTGTGATGGGAGTTTATAATGTCAAGGAGTGTGGTGTTGGGTGCATGGACATTTGAGCGGACTCGCTCTTCTATGTTTACATTTTTCTTTTTGAACCCTTGCAGGGGCGTGGACATTTAGACTGCTCGGCAATCAGACACGCCCCCTGCTTTCCTACATGGTCTGTGTTAGACTTGCGGTTGAGTCAGCATGCCCTCATGAATATTCATGGCACACTGATGTCATACCGTTCAACTGCAGCCTCTGCGTAAGACTTATTTAGTCTTACACGGAGGATTCGTGAATCCGGGGGAATGTCTTACCACAAAAATACAGAGCAATAATGGGAATGAAGGGAAGAAAAAATCCAACCATGGAAGCATCGATTACAGAAAACTATAAAACAAGACATGAAGTGTCACTGTTAGAAGGATATAGAAGAGGGAAGAGATCAACAAAAATACTTAGAAAGATAGATGTGATAAAATGAATGCGCAGTATTAGACCAGTATCTATCATGCCCTACTGCAAATAATAAATTAAAGAAATCACCACAGGCAGAAAAACTTGAAAGATATGCAGATAAGAATAAGTATAAAATAAAAATTCATTGATGACCCAAAAAAGTTTTATAGAACTGGAAAACAAAGCAAAGTGAATAGATAAAAAGAAATAGACACATTTTGTAGAAAAATTTATGTCCCTGAGAAACAAAACAAAGATGCTGAATGGACAAAAAACTTTAAAGAAACAGTAAGGAGTTCAAATGTACTGGATAGGAAACAGGATGAAGTATAGGTCAGAGAAATTGAAACAAAATTATGAAAAGGTCCTAAATGGAAAACCCTGGGCTGAGATGCAGTGCCTAACTTCTGGGTAAAAGTATTAACATCTTTACATGAATATTTAGCCTTGAGTAAGAACTACTTCTATGTGTATCCTGAACAGGCATCAGCCTAGTTAACAACAGGAAAAACAATACTTCTCCTCAAGAGTGAATCTGTAAGCCATCCAAAAAACTCTAGACCTATATCTTGCCTTCTGATGATGTGCAGACTGTAAACGGTAATTGATGCAGACAGAATTTATAGTCACTTAGAATAAAATTCAATCATGGCAATAGAACAAAAGGGTAATGAACATCAAATGGAACAAAGGATCATTTATTGCTAAATGAAGCCATAATGGAGAATTGCAAAAAGGGAAAAAATCTAAGTATGGCATGGATAGATTACAAAAATAACATTTGACATTATCCCGCATTTATGGATAAAGGAGTTCTTACAGATGTATAATATACATCCTACAATGATAGATTACATTACAGCAATGATGAAACAGTGGTAAATGTCTTCGCAATTAAGTCATGACAAAGGGCAAGTTATTTTCCCAGAGATAAAAATTCATGGTGGGATATTTCAGGTTGACTCTTTCTCACAGGTCTTGTTTTCTCTTGCCCTTAACCCATAAAGCTGTTTGCTTAACAGATTAGGTGTTGGCTACAATTTGGCTACCAGAAAGCAACCTTGCTTAAATATTTCTCATTTACTTTTTGTGGATGACTTAAAAACTGTATAGTTCATCAAATGAGGACTTGACAGCACAACTGCAAGTGGCTACAACTTTCTCAGATGATCGGAGAATTACATTTGGTCTTGTTAAATGTGCAAAAGCAACATTTAAAGAAGAAAAGTTGCAGTACCAAGAAAATATCAGTCTAGGACATGAGTGTGATATAAATGAACTTGAGCAGGAAGGGGTATATAACTATTTGGAAATTAATGAAGGATTGACAATAAAACATGAACAAATGTGAAGAAAACTCAGTAAGGAATACTTCAGGAAACTAAAATTAATATTGAAAACAGCCTTGACATATAGGAATAAAGTCCAAACTATAAATCAATTTCCTCTTCATGTTTTAACTTACAGTCTTGGTATGATTGGCTAGCCCCAAAAGGCATTGGATCAGCTGGACAGAAAAAAAGGAAATATATTTCACGCTTATCACTTGATATATAAAAATCAGTCTAAACCAAGTTTATATATTCCATGCTCTGAAAGAGTTATGGGACTCCATGAAATTGATTATATGTATAGATCTGTGGTCGAAATATTGCATGCTTATCTGCTGACCTCATCAGATCCAAAAATTAAAGTTTTACAACATGAGAAGAGGAAGCCTAAGATGACCTTTCTGCTTGGATTAGCAGAAGCATTCAGATGGCAAGCAGGAATGGAAATCAAACCAGACGTAGACAAAATCAGACAGCAACCGAATGTGCCAAATAAACAAAAGAAAAAATATAAGGAGAAGGATTGAATGAGAAGGAAAGAAATCTAGAAAAGCCGTAATATAGTTGCAAGTATAGAGATCTCCTAGAGAAACTTTATGTTGATCAGGATTTGATGCAGGAATGGTTAAGGAAAGGTGAGTTGAAGCCAGAAGATGAAAGGTTAATAAAGGCAGCACAGGATAGTGGACTACATACACATTGGTTTACAAAGTCCATTGAACATGTGGGAGAAACAGACAAATGTAGATTTTGTAAAAAAAGAATTGGAAACATTTGCACATCTTGTCACAGTGTGTGATATTCTCTTGGCAGTGGGTCAGTACACTGAAAAGCACAATAGTGTGGCAAGATTGTTAAAATGGGGATTGTGCAAAGAATATAATACAGGAGTTGCTGAAAAGAATTGGAAACATGTGCCACAAAGCATTATAGAAAATGATAAAGTATACAGCACATGGGATCACCCATTACCAACAATTCAAAAAATAGATGAGAGAAAACCAGATATAGTAGTCCATGAAAAAAAGACAAAAGTAGCATTGATCACTAAAATTGCTTCACCTAGCGATTACAGTGTCACACAGAGAGAGAGACACAAAGTAATAAAATATCACGATTTGCAGGCAGAAATGAGACTAATGTGGATGAAAGATACTCAGAGATTTCCAACAGTGATAGGAGCAATGGGTCAAAAGAATTTACAGTCAAATTTAGACATGGTACCAATACATGTAACTCTGTATGAAATGCAGAAGGTATCAGCTTAGGCCACATTGCTGCTGCTGCAGAGTACTTTTAGCTAAAATCAAAGATTGAAACAATACTAATTACATGAACTTTAGTCATCCCTCAACTTAGGAATGGGGTCCATTCCCATCATGGCATTAGAAACCCAAAAGACCTAGACAAATTAAAACTGAGACACATATCAGGATCTGCCCATAGCTCCATTGGGTGTGGGTCACAGGGTAATGAGTACTGGCCCTCATTGGAAACATGGTTCTCATCCTTCACCTGAAGTTGGTCTGTCAAGGACCACAACCCAGTATATATGTATGGCTAACAAGGTGACATAGACCACATCTGTGGCAGAGTTAGTTTAGCTGATTCAGGCATGCAAAATGACATCCATGAGGGTATGTCCTGCATGTGTGATTGTTGCAATACACTAAATCACCTACTTTAACATATTCTCTACTCTTAAGGTCCCCTGCTTAGTGTAAGGTTCCATTCCCGATGCTCTTTCAGTATTACATCAATGAATGGTGGCTATTAGGACTGTGGACAAGGTAGACCATGCTTATGCAGTAAAAGCACATTCACCGCTACATCTGCTATGGTGGTGTCTACACCCAGGAGAAGATGTTCCTAGTGATGTGGCTGTTGTGGCAGTGGCACCTCTAGTAACGGATGTCAATCAGGATCATGTAGCACAGCAACATCTAGACAGGTGTGTGGTACAACTAGTGCTACTTCTGGTGGAGGCAGCACCCATGGGCAGATGCTTACATGGAATGTTCAACCCTAGACTGGGCCTGCTCACTAGACTGAAACACAGTGCTGCACCTTCTACTCAGACTGTATCCCAACAGACATACAGTCATACCACCATGCCGACAGTGCATCAGATATATACACTTCATGAGACAGTGGGCCTTTGAAGCACCTGTCCTGTTACCCCCCAATTCCAGCCCATGCACACGGTTTAACTAGACAAATGTGAAGCAACATTTTTTTCCCGCCATTCATCACAAATTACATGCCGACAATATTGAGCCAAAAAAAACACAAAACAATCTTTGTCTGCAGGGAGCAAGCCCCTCTGGAGCCCTGATGTGAGGTGCAAGCCCCCTGTACCCCAAAAATGATATATACCAAATTGGTGGTCACACCACAGTGAAGAAAAGGTGAAAACCCCTGAAATGTGCATTCCCAGCTCACATAATACAATACATTTTTGTGAAACTCACCATGACATTAAATTATTGTTCTACAGCTACACGGAGACAGTAGCAGTGTAGTCATGTAACTATACCATGCATGCACGTTATTGTTTCTCTTTTATTTCTTCTGCATTCACATCTCCATTTGAAAGACATCCACACTTGTGCACCCTCCCCTACCTGTGCAGATGATGATAACTGTGTCTTGCTCATTGTACGTTGCTACTTGGGTTGTTAATGTCTGATGCAAGGTGTGGCCAGTATCATATGAATCGGTGAGCTCAGTCTGGTGTTTGAATTGCATGCATCAGGTTTAATGTAGAGTATCTGCTTTATAAAGCTTACTTAGGAGCAGAAGTTGTGTGTGAGTAGCTGCCTCTGTCATTGCCACAACATAATGTGCCCACCTCCATCTAGCATGGTCAGCCCCTACAGGTGGCTCCTGTACTGACTCCTCATCTAGTTCTGCCTCCACTGGCTGGTGTGCTACATTGCCCTCCTCCTGCAACTATATCTGCATCCTCAGTATCTTATTGCGTAACATTACACATACTGCAAATATTTTTGTACAGATGCTGGGATCATATTGCAAGATGCCACTTGATGAATCCAGACACTGAAAGTATGCTTTCAGTAGCCAAAACACACATTCTGTACTATTCTTGGTTTGTGACTAGAACAAATTGAGCCTCTGGTCTGCATATATTTATTGGATGCCTAATTAGTGTCATCAGCCAGGGTCCCCTGGCCAAACTCTGCACCACAAAAAAAATGATGCTGGGGGATGTCACCCCTTGCAAAAAGATGATACAGGTTCCAGGTTTGCCATATATTAGAGCCTTAGAAATTGCCTGAGTGTGATGCACAAATACTGATGATACCCTGGGCATTACAGACCATCTTTCAGTCGACTGAGTGATACCCTTTGTGGTTCACGTACATCCATCCCTCCTTATGTTCAATGTGAGTACAGTCTATGGACCCAAGAACCTCAGGAAAGCAGGCAACATGAAGGAAGTCCCACATAATGTTTCTTCTTTTCTCTGTAGTGCGAGGAAACCACATATGCTCCTCAAGATTCTGCAACATGGCAATGATGATCTGGTGGTGTATTCTTGAGGCTAATGCCAGAGATAACCCCCATTGTGTCCCCCATAGGTAGCTAGGATATGTAAAGTCATACATATCTTGGTATCCAATGGGATAGGTAGTCCTCAACTCCCATGCAGTGGCATACAAGGCCAGCACATGTCCACTATGTCCTGCACAGTCTTCCTATTCACCCAGCAGCAGTTTGCAATGTCTGGGTCATGGAGTGCATAATATGTTAAGTAAAGTCAGATGATACTGTGCTTTCATGGGTGATGATATGCAACTCTTTAGCTCTTGACTACAATTAGAGCATGCTAGAAATATACACTGACTAAGGTGTTCACAGCTCCTAACAGTTTTTAAACTCCCTTACCATTAACACAAGAAATCTGTGGAATTCAATTCCATGATATGTGCAGTTTCATAGCACACATTTATAGGTTTTTGAAACACTCTAACATATTCATTTGCCTCATTTACATATATCTAGAGTCTCATTTTAATAATATTCCATATTACCACATTATTACACTATCATTAGTATACAACATGCTATTCTTTGTTGCTTTTAAGTTACTGCTAGTGATATGTGTGCCTCTGAGTTACATACATATTGCATATGGTCTCTCACCATGTAAATTCAGTTATTGCAATGCAGCTGTGCTTCCTGAATCCCATTCTCCATAATTTCTATTCATTTCACATTACATCAGATAAGCTAGAGGTCATACACCACTCAATGAAAAAGTCTACTAACAAGTTTACTTGGCAAATGACTCTTGTTCATATACTTAGAAAGAATAATCTATTCTTATGCAACAGTCTATCAAACGATCATTTCATTCTCATGTAACTATTCTTTCCACCACACCATGCTTTATTTTACATAGTGCAGTTGCTAACAATATTATGTATTCTAAAATTCATTCTTACACACACATGCACAGAGACACGTGCACTCTCACAGACACACACACACACACACACATATATATATATATATATATATATATATATATATATATATGTATATACACATACATAGAGAGAGAGGGTGTGATTGTTTGTGATGTCATAATGCTGAATGTATAAGATCGACAAAAATATAATTAATACTGACCGTATCAAGCACCCAAAACAATCAACATGTTAAGATTTGAAAAAAAAAAAAAACAATTTTATTTTGTGATCTTTACATCAAAACATTCAGATCTAAATTGTCTGAATATTGGTAGTTTTATGGAAAGGGTTATTTTTTTAAGTTGAGGTAAGGTGTAGGGTTAGTGACAGAGTTAGGCGTAGCATGCATTACTAAGGTGGGCATGGGGGCTGTAAGGTGTAGGGTTAGCATGCATTACTAAGATGGGCGTAGGGTTAGCATGCATTACTAAGATGGGCAGGGGGGCACGCACACACACATGCACACATGCGCACATATTCATAGAAATCTTACTTCTAAATAAAGTAGTCACAATTCTTTCAGTTAATGAACCCCACACACTGCATTAGTGCTTATTAAAATTAACAAATATATATAACCTGAACATTGCAATTAATTATAATTACCACAGTGGTCCTTGCTCTTATAAAGTCATCCTTTCAGATTATTTTTATATTTTCCAACCCCTGAATAATATGAATTCAGGGCCAAGGATCCTAAGGGAACAGACTTTACCCCTACAAAAAAGTAACAAATGAATTAGACTATTATTAAAATCTTTTGTTACTTTTTTCTTACAAAAAAATTAACAAATGGATTAGATTTTTACTAAAATCTTTTTTACTTGTGAATGTCAAATATTAAGACAACACAACATGGAACATTTGAATAACAACACACAAGGGCTAAAATTTACCACACAAAGTTCTTATAGCAACATATCTTTTTTGGATGTAGAATTCTACATAGGGAAGGACAATTTGGTACAACATAAACCTTTCAGGAAACCAACTGCGATCAACAACTTTTTGCATGCAAGTAGTATGCACCCTCCTCATTTGATTAAGGCTTTACCTGAAGGGGAATTTAAGAGAATTTTAAAGAATACCTTGGACCCGGATCTATGGGATGAAGCTTGTGATGAAATTTTTACAAGACTTTCATCTAGAGGTATGAGAGGGTTGTACTCTTAGGTATTAAGAACAAGTTATGTAGAGGTAAAGCTTTAAGACGGGGTGGTTATCATAGTCATTGTTATCAGTCGTTAATTGCATCTGAACAGGAAGACATATTTTTTGTGTCTAGATATTCTGATTTTTCAATAGTTGTTGAAAATATTCTTAAAGAATTGTGGCATGTTGTTTGTGATGACATAAATATTGGACATTTGTTCCCTAGGTGTATTACTTTTTCATATGGTAGGTACAATAATCTGAAAGAATTATTAAACAGAAAATTGGAATATTCAACTGATATGAATGTTGGCATGCAATGCCGCGGTCGCTGTTTGGTATGTGATAAGGTCATAAACCTGCAAGGAATGAAAATAAATGGTAAAGGGTATTTAGCCTTTGAGAAATTTGATTGTCATCTGGGGTTGTATACATTTTAGGATGTGACTGTATCACACCCTTATGGTATATAGGACAAACCATCAGGAAGGTTAAGGTTCACATTCTGGACCATTTAGGGGACATTAGGAGGGGTAATATGGATAGTCCTGTAGCTTCCCATTTTGTTAAAATACACAATGGCAACACTGATGGGTTCACTTTCAGTGTATTGGCTAGACCACATTTTTGTGCAGGTAATTTTAAGATTGAACTTAGTAAGTTAGAACATAGAATGATTCTTGGGTACCATACATTATACCCCAGGGGAATGAACTTACATAGTGGCATTATAGTGTAAATGTTTGGTGCAGCATTTGGTTAAGTATTTTGATTAAGCATATTCATGAATTCATATAACTTCATATGTATTTAAATATATTATATATTTATGTTTTCATACAGTTCGGCATTTAGTAATAGTATGCAATTAGTATTTTGTATTCATTAATTTGATATGTTGACAAATTGTATTTATTCTAATTGTTGGCATTATAAGGGTTAATGATGTAATAATTTAATAATTTAATGAAATAATTGATGAGCACATAAACATAGATGTGTTTATATGGTTATTTGCTCCACTGAAGGCGAATTGCCGAGGTACCAGGACAGATATATTAAATGGAAAACTTTTTTCATCCTATTGCTTGACTCCTTTCGTTTTGTGAATTTGGTGTTTCTTCAGGTTATGGTGGCTGTATCCAGTGTTTTTTTTTTTCTCACCAAAAACTCTTCCCACACCTGAGCCTTTGACTTGCACAATTGTGACAACAGAGACTTTGGATGGGAAGATAACAATGACTGGCAGCTTATCCCAAACATTCACATCTACTTAGACATCATTTGCCATTTTTCTAAAAAATTTAAGTTTTAATTATTTTTGAGTCAGTCGTGTTGTGTTGAGTTGTGTGTAACTGTTCAGTTATTCTTGGACCAGTAGATGAGAAAATGCAGTTTAACTTTCTAATTTCTTTGCTAGTAATCTGCCTTTGTCGGTTTTAAAGTGAAATAAATTATTTGTTTTTTTTGGCATCTACCCTAGCTCCTCACTTTGATGGTCCTTGATTTGGACTGCCTTTAATATTTCTAGACTAGCTTTTGATGTCTCTGCTGGGACTAAAGCAATTGTCTGATATTCTGCTTTTGTCAGCTGGCAGTCCTAATTATGTCACCTAAGATCCATTTCTTACATCGTGAAGTCATGTCTGCCTCCTTTTCCTCTTGTTTACCATGGTTTTTGTACCCTTGTTTTATCTGAGACATTGTTCTTGCATCCTGTTTTTGTATCCTTCCTGAAAGGAGTTAACCAGGAAATGATCAATGATAACACTGAAATAATTCAGTACCTGTCAGAAGGTGGCTTGGCTCCCTGTGGCGGTAGCAGTATATGAATAATAGAATATAACTGGATTCAAGCCCCAAGCTTGCTGAAATACTACCCTAGAGAATATTGGAAAAACAAATTTGATGGACATGCCTTCCTCTGAGATATCAGAAGAACCTAACTGGCTTGGGCCCATTGCTACATGCTACAGTGATTAAACATGTCCACTTTGGCAAAGACTTGCAGATTTGATGGACATGCCTTACTCTGAGATATCAAAAGCATCTAATTGGCTTGCGTCCATTGCTACATGCTACAGTGATTAAACATTTCTACTTTGGGAATGATGAAAGACTTATTGTGATCAGACTTTAATGTTAAATGAGCTGGAAATTGTTTCTGTGCTGTGGTTAATAGATTTTTTTCAGAGCTGCTTGAAAGGCAAGGACAGTATCTCTGAAATGACAAACTGGGGTGGAGGTCCTGGCTTCAAAATATAAGGTAGAAAGAGCATTCCAATTACAGATATATCACATTTCATAGCCTGTCAGGGGAAAGCCCATGATAAAGACACTAGAACACAACCAGTTTCAAATAGTCTAACCTCTGATTCAAGAGAAATAATGTTAATTCAGATTGAACTAGTTGAATCAGTGCATCAACTCTCAGTCTTGGACAATGCTGTAAACATGTTTTTACTGAAACTGGAGAATGCATATGAATCTCACCTCTCAACTTCTTAGACCAAAAATTCTGGATAAAGCAAAAAATAATGGTGGTAGAAAGGCCCAAAAATCTGGGCATTTTTTTAAACATTGCTTTTTTTAAACTCAGAAAGTTGATAGAATTAAAGTTTTACATTATTGTACATTTTCTGAAGCCAAAGAAATCTGAAACTCAAATGACTCATTATGCAGTGACTTCACTTCTCAATGATTTGCTAAAAATGACAAATTGTATAAGGAACACACCAAAACTGTGAGTTAAATTTCTGGACATTTTGCAAAAATCTGGACAGTTGAAAGGCATGATATGAATGTGCATCATGCAACTCCTTTCTGAAAGTGTTACAAGTGCTGCCATTGCATACCATTCATTCCCTCTGAGTAGCAGAAATGTTGTCTGCATTCTCAGAATTGTTAAATGCATTCAAGGTCAGTGTAGACCACTTCCAAGAGTGAAGCCTGCCTCCTCTTCTGGTCATGGTTTTCATGGACAGGATAACAAAGATTAGCCAAAGTATGGAAATTATGCAGACTCTGAGAGGTGTGAGATACAAACTTTTCATCAAAATGGTAGGAAAAAAAAGCTTTTTATAAGTTACACTTACAGTGACCTATGTGTACATACGTTTTTGTACTTCTTTACTTTTTGTCCATGTATCTCTTTGCATTTTTATTTTTGTTTGGTCTGCGACTATACTCTTGTAGCATCATTTGTAGTTGTGTGTGAATATTGTGTATTACTGCAAAATTTTAAAATTACTTGTACATTAAGTTGCACTGCTATTTCCATAAGTAGATTTACATGTAAAATGTAGCATTTTTATTTACATTTTGAACTCAATCTTGACATCTTGCAGCTTCATTCACAATTGTGGCCAGACTGTGATATGCTGCCAGATGTGAGCCTCATTTAGTTATTCATTACAGTGTTACTGGAAAATTTCTGCATGGCCTGGTGCCTTAGTCTGCAGTAGCTTTGCAGCAGTAACAGTATTGTTGATTGTGCTGCAGGGTCTATGCTTCAGTACTTTTCATAGCTGCATATGCCTGCTTAAAGTTACATTCCAGTAATCTGGTGCCTTAATCTGTGGTGAGTTTGCAGTAGTGGTAACATTGTGAATTCTGCATCAGGATTTGTGCTTCAGTACTTTTTATAAATTGTATATATATATATATATATATATATATATATATATATATATATATATATATATATATATATATATATATATATATATATACATACATACACACACCTGATTAAAGGTGAATTTCAATGCCATTCAGTTTGCCTTGCTACTGTTTTTCCTCCTGTTCTTTGAGTTTCCCCCAGCCCCCACTGAGACATTAAGCTAGATGTTTCTGAATGTCTAACCATAGGAAATGATATCCAGTTTGAATATTTCCCAACCCTCTGACCCTTTTCTTGTTGTGGTTTTAAAAACCTATGTTTCTGCCTTACATCTCTTGTGGTAATCTGACCTCCAAACTCACTTCCTCCCCTCTTTCATTGCTATTGTCTGTTGTGTAACCTATTTAAGTATTTTTCTACCCATTGTTTTCCATATATCCCTAATACTAAGTGCACACCAAGCAAACCAGTATTGCACACGAGTAAACCTCCATTACTACAAATTGTCTCCTGCTCATTTTTCAAGAACTCCAATCTGTTTAGCACTGCAGCCACACTCTGGGGGGGTCCTGAGTTAATCCTGCTCCATCCTTTCTGAAAAGAGATTTTTTTTGCACTTCTCTTATCTGTTTATAGTGCTACTGGTTTATTTTGCTTCAATCCTACCTTGGTTGGTGATTTATTGTGGAGTTGACTGGTAAGAGTTGTTTTATTTGAATTTATATTTTATTGTTATCACTGTTTATCACTGTTTGTAGGTAGGAAGGGATAGCTTGTTAACAAGATTTACTTCCATATTTTATTGTTTTACCTTTAATTTCACTGTTGGTTGTTAGAAAGGGATAGGTTTTAGACAGGCAAGCTCCAGCCATCACAGGGGGTCTAGACAGCTATAAATTTACACAGACTGCAGAGATGAAAATTCAGAGCATATCTAAACAATCCTACCTTGGTTTGTGATTTATTGATCTTTACTGTTAAAAAGAAGTGCAATTGTGAGTGGTAGTGAGCAGAAGCTACTGCATGCAACGTAAAGGAGTTAACAGCTTTTGTCTGGTTTGCAGAACTTGCATGGTCAGAACAACTTTGCTGTACTTACTTTAGTATTTAGTGGTATATATTAGTTGTATATTCTCGTGATGTTTTGTCATAGAAGTTGATTTAAGTTCTCTTTGAATTCTGTGGTTACAGATTTTGATTATTCTTGTCTTTTACAATATTTTGTTCATTTGAAGCTGAACATAGATTCTTTAAATGAGTATGCAATTAATGATTTGCTAATGCACAAATATCTTGTACACTGCAATAAATGCTATGTATATTTAAAGGTAACAACTGATAATACTGGTGATCAGTGTTCCTTGTGTCAAAGATTGATGATTTGCTTACCATTGTTAGAAGTAAATCTAGACTTAATGATGATGATTGCATTTGTGCAATTGGCATGGCTTGGAGAACTGCTGTTTCTTATATTAATGACTGGACTGGTGAGATAAATAATGGTAGGCAAAGAACCAACAGAACACATTTAGGAAATGATGCATCTATTGTCTGTAAACATCATTCAACCCCTATGAAACAAGATGATGCCCCTGACAACTTTGGGATTCTGGATGCAAGTCTTCAGCAATCTGAGAATCCAGACTGTTTAGAAGGAAACAAAAAAAGAAAGGAAAAAGTTCACAGCAAATAAAATGGAAGAAAAAGAAACTGATTAATATCTGTAAAGTAAGAGAATCCCCAGGATTCATGAAGCTTGCGCCATGCGCCGGAGTAGCGTTGGCGATCTACTGCCAAATATGTCCGCCGAGCGATTCAGGTAAGAGCTGTTTCCACGTGCACTACCAGCATACGCCAGAGCTGTGCAGCTCACGGCACTTGTATGCTAAATACCCCATGTACAGCAGTGTAGCATGCAAAAGAAGGTATATAGCGATTAATGAAGTGGTGCAGATATAGCATAAGCATGCATAAAAGTAATCCAAAAAAAAACAGTTTACATTTTTTTTCAAACAGAACATCGGAGCCATGAAAGCAGACCAAACTTACGTATTACAATGTTAACATATGCCAATAGCTAAATATACAGCCAATGGCATAAAAAAAACATGCACAACACATAAAAAATAACATTCAATGTCCTGGCCACACTAACGCAAAGTACAACCGCAGTGCATGGGTGTGCAAATGGGAACACAAGGAAAAAATATTTAGATGTCATAAAACTGCAATGTAACACAAATCAGGATTTCGCCATAATAGTCAATGGTATGCATGCTGCACCACAACCAAGGCACAAGGGTTGCTAAGGGTCTGTGACAGGGTTCCACGCGATAAGTAGGAATTAGTAGTCAATGCCATGCAAATGAGTCAAGTAATACTGAATCACAAACGTCCCGCCGGCGTAAGGATGTACCACACGGTGCAGGGGTGCAACACCGAGGAGTGGCCTGGAGGTAAATATGACATCATGAGAGGTGTACACCACCGTAGCTGTAAGCACATTAGAGCATTGGTAATCCGGGTTGCCTGTTGCTAAGCAAAGCCGCAGGGTACCTAGCCATAGCTATGCTTAGCTGAGAGCACACAAGGTGACCGAAAGTGTATGTGAACATTGATGTAAACACACTCAAAAGCTGAAAACCGGGCATGCACGGCGCACAACTTAGGTGAAAAAGGAAGGTTATGGGAAGACCATAAGGAAATGCTGCAGAATGGTAATTGGAGTACAAATGAGTAATTAACACCTAGAAACTTACAATGGGCCATAGACAACAGCTAACAAGGCTGCTAGCAGCTACCTGCAGAACAGGAAAGGGGAGGTGCCGTATAGCAAAGAAAAGAGAACTGTCACAGCAGAACAAAGTGAACTTGCTGTAGATCAGCTACATAACACATTTCCCAACACGATCCTGGGTTGTGGAAGCACAAAACAAGAAAGGTGGCAGCTGGATGCATGCCTGACAATGGGAAGTGAATCAGGTTGAAAAAAGAAGTAAAGGGCAATAGATGAATCATGGCAGAAAAGCATAAGTCAACACCAAAGGCCCCACAATAGCAGTACCTGCTGTAAAAATCAATAATTAAGATACCTTGCAGCTGGAATAGCACAAACACATCCAATTACACCAGCATCATACATTGCACAATAGTATAAGGTGTGAAAGCCCCACACACACACTTGTGTATTCCTAGACACTCTGCACCATTGATGTATATAGATGGGGGACTTTTAATATGTATATGTTAGGGGCTGCCATAGCTTTGATTCACCAGCATGTGTTGGAGACTGACGGTGGTCTGGAGGATGATGCTGACAACCATCGTAGGCACTGGAGGAGGAGATGAATGTTCAGACCCAGGGTAACCTACCAGGGGCTACATGATCTGGAGATAGTATAGCGTTACAGGGTGGACAGGGACATCATACAGCAACTTGTTGAGCTGTGCCGGCCACGCCTCAGAGCCAGAAGTAACAGAGGGGAACACATCCCAGTGGACATGAAGGTATGTGTAAGCTTGAGAATACTAGCCACAGGTACCTTCCAAAAGCCAACTGGGGATATCATGGGGATCTCACAGGCATCAGCATCCAGGGTACTCCACCAGTTCCTGGATGCCATGTTACCACATGCCAATAAGCACATACACCTTCCCCGAATGCAGGATGAGTTGGCCAGCAGGTATTGGGGTACAATAAACTGCACGCACATACACATCAAGTCATCACCCAGTGAGCAGGGTAGGCACTACATAAACCACAAGGGATTCCTCTCCATCAACTGCCAGGTCATATGCAATGCCCAGGGCATTATCATGGATGTGTGTGCCGGCAGTCCTGGAAGCTATCATGACTCCCACATCAGGCATGCCTCACAGCTGTATCAGGTATTTGCCAGGGGGGACAGCTGGTGGGGGATGCTGGCTATGCACTGGAATCGTGACACCCATCAGAAATGCACACACAGCCACGCAAGAATGCCATAATGAGGCACACACAGAAACCAGAATCATCATAGATGATGCTGAAATCATGGTTCCATTGCTTGGACATATCTGGTGAAGCCTTGCAGTACTCTCCAGGAACATGTGCCCACATCTTTATAGTATGTGCCATGCTACACAATATGATCCTGCAGAAACAGCTGCAAGCAGGGACAGAATGGTGAAGGCCCTCACAGTCCACCACCATTGCCAAGGGACCCACAGGCACATGGGGGCTCAGACCATGAACACCCTGTGCTAGCCCCAGTAGGCAGAAGGAGGCGTGCCCAGTATGCCCATGCCTTGGAAAAGAGGGAACGCATAGCACACACAGTGACACTGTAGGCACTCATGGACTGACACTCTTCTCCACCTGCACAAACATCAAACATGGATGGCACACACACACACGACCACCTGTAAATTGTCATGTATAGGTGGTCTACTGTGTGCATCCTCCATAGGCAGCCCTCAACTATTGTACACACAACCGCCATTGGCAAAAGGTAAGTCAATACCTGAACAGCATATTAAGCTATCAGCATGTGTCCATACTGTATGCACAGGTTTATATATACATAGGTAGGTACATGCCAAACCGCCGAAGCCACTCATAAGCATAGGCAAAATATGTCTGCTGTCGCCACCCCATCGATCAACTAACTGTCCCTCTGTGGAGCAGAGCCACTTGTGGGATCCCTGGGGTGTAGCTACTGTTCACCACCCACTCTGCAAGGATTCCCCGGAGTGTTAGTGAGGGGTTTTGTATAATGTAATCAGGGATGTGTTTCCAAATAATGGGGAGTATCCCTGACAGGAATCTTCACAGATGTGTACATGTTACATAGTATACCTTAAACACAGCTTGCATATATAGGTAGTTCACCACAGATTAATAAACATGTGGAACACCTAACCGCTGATATGTGCATTCATCACCCTTGCACTACCAGTGCCTGCTCTGAGAGGTAAGATATCACTGTCAGGATTAGAACACGCAACCATGTACACATTCATCACAATAACATACCACTAAGCTACCTGAGATGTACCAATGGCAGTCGTGTATACTGACAGGATAAAACACAAAAGGTAGGAATATGTTGAAACAAGACAAACCAGCATGTAGACAATGAAAGGTGCATGTTTTATATATATATATATATATATATATATATATATATATATATATATATATATATATATATATATATATATATATATATATATATATATATATATATATATATATATAGAGAGAGAGAGAGAGAGAGAGAGAGAGAGAGAGAGAGAGAGATGTCGATATATCGGGATATACATATATATGTAGATATATAGATAGGTTAACAACATCTACATAACCATGGAGGTACATATAAATGGGATACCTACCACATACCGACTGCTTTACATACCAATGCACGTAATTCTGAGGCTTAAGGTCCGAAAGAACATAGTACCGAAACACCAGATGCGAGAGGTGTAATCTCACGATGTTAATGGACAGTTAGTCAGTGCTTCTGGTGTTGCGGTTTGGGTAGGTTACTGTGTGTTTCTTAGGGCTGTAGTGTGTGTAAGTGTGTGTGTTCTCTGTGTGGTGTGTGTTGTTGGGGGACTGTAATGTGTGGTTGTGCGTTTGCTTTGTGCGTCTGTTTGCATGACCTAGGATGTAGAATATTAAAGTAGTGGGTGGTGTGTGGGGCGCAGACACCTACATGGGGTGTGTAGGGGGGCTCGACCACCTGCTCATATGTAGTGTAGGATGGCTTGTTTGGATGTGTTGGGTATCAGTGTGTGTGTGTGTGTGTGTGTGTGTGTGTGTGTGTGTGTGTGTGTGTGTGTGTGTATGTGTGTGTGTGTGTGTGTGTTCCATGTTACCTTTGCGAGTTACTGTCGATTTTGATAATGTGGGGTATGGGAGTCTGTTCCCAGGACTGTGTGCGTTGGAATACTGTGGTTTCTGAATTCCGTAGGTCTCCCGTATACAGCGGTTGAAGTGTTCACATATGTGTATAACATAGACCATAGCAATCACATATTCTGCTACTACCAACCTTTATGAACAAACAATATGGAGAGTATATGCCTATACACCATTACAAATATGTGCTATGGACATGAGCCAATGATAGTGTTACCACCTGTTCCACTTCACGAGGGACACTCCCTCTTTGGGTGGTTGTGTCCTGACCAAATATATTAAACGTGGCAAATGTCCTGGGATTGTAGGACATAATTATGTCTCATATGTGCTGTAATAGTTGCATACAATAGTTATTTCTGTATCTAAAGTACCTACATGGTAAAGAAAACAAGATAAGCTACTAAACTGCTACAAGAATAAGCTTATAATTAGGCAAGAAAGGAAAGTTCTATCCATGGACTGATCGTAGGTTTGTGTTGGCCTGTAAAATCAGATGTGTGTCCTGAAAAAGACCCACAATGGACATATGAAAAGGTGGCAACCCTAGCCAAAGAGGGTCAGTCGCCAACACAACTACGATGACTGCAAATACCTATGACAGAAATACACAGCTATCATGTAGCAACACGTTATTACATTCAGATGTATTACCGAAGGGATTAAAGGACTAACATCACCTGCATGCTATACAGGAACCACCTAACAGTGCCTTAATGAATCAGCCTGCAAATACCATTGTAATAGTCCACAAAAGGATAGGTGCTCAAATAGGGAAGGAACCCTCACGTACATAGTGATTATGTATAAAAGCAGTTCCTACACACCTGCATTTGCTAAGCACACCCACCAACATCATCCCCACACCCAAACATATTACAATACAAACTGTAATAACATCACAAATTATTCACACACTGTACGACATCTGCAGAAGCCTTAACATACCTTGTCAGAGATGCACCATTTTGGACCCAAGCAAAATAGCGGCTGTTATACAATGGAACACCTGCTGATGTAACAGGGTTTGTTTGCACTGATCCCATTTCGGAGGGTTGTGCATACACTGGGATGTGTTAGCAATTAGTGAGTAATAGCACAGTATGCTACACACATCAATTCAAGGATGTCTGGTGAGCACACTGTACACCATATAACAGTTCATGCATAGCCATACGGCCTTGAGTTGGCCAAACATCCTTGCCAGACTTAAACATCTGCAGAAGTATCAGGTACAAACCCTGCATAAGTAACACTGTTCCAAAATATAACAGCTGTACTCGCATGTAGAACTAAATCATCTAGCCATTACACACAGTCCACGGGAGTCATGAAGCTAATATAACTCTGTCTCTCTCCATATAGCTGTTGAAATATCACAATACCACATCTAGGCCATCTCCCTCGAAAGTAAGGCAAACAGACAACGCTAAAAGGAGTACTCACTTATACACCACTGTTGCCATGGTATCGGCAAATGGAGTAGCTGCACAGCTGATGTGCATCCAATTAACTACTTTGGAACAGCAATTGGTGGACAGGATACCACGTTACCGATATGTAACTAGAAAAGGATGTGTCATCACACATTCAAACCATCCGTATATACCAGTGGAACATTACAAATAACATTGAAACACAAACCAAAAAGGACTGAATCAACTGTTAATGATACGTCGGGTTACTAATAAGGTATGTAGAACAGTTAGTATGTCTGTGTATGTAGTACTATTCTGTAGTATTTAAAGTGCACACAATCCATATAGTGGAAACAGTTTTCTTGTAGTGATGTATTGTTCAGCATAGCCACACTTGTAGTATTTGTGTGTAGGTCACAAGGCAAACACCACATACACCACAAGGGATGCTATATAAGGGCTTTGAACAGAAATACTCCTCACCAGCCGACGTCAGTGGCAGGGTTGGTCCAACAAGTATGTGCTATAACAGGGGATAGTATATGTTGATATATTGTAACTGTAGCCATGTGTATGGGTGTAATACAGAGAATAACATGTGGAAGGTTGGGCCACTGCACAAGTATGTTTTGCATTATGGGATATTGTGCCAATAACTGTGTAATGTACAGTATTGTAGGCAGATATGTATTACAAGCTACATAGCATTACTGTAATGGTAGGCAAACATTAGTTATGTCAATCGGCATTTACAATACACAATAACAGGATACATATGTCTTTTAGTGAGCCAACAGTTTATCAGCATGATAGCAAAGTAAAATGGAAGAACTATTTAACTATCCATACTCATATGACATGTAATATGTGCAAAGGTAGGTACTAGGCTGTCTTACCAAGGGTATCTGTAAGCCTAGCTAGCGTGTGTTGTCTTTCGCCACCCCCATAGGTTAGTTCCCTGTGCCTCTGAATGGCAAAGCCAATAGTTCCCTGTGCCTCTGTCCAGCAGAGCTACTGCAGTGATCCCTGGGTATATGTCTGTCTCCCATCCACACGGCAATGTTTCCCTTGAAGAGGGGCCCTGCCTGATTTACATTGGAACCATGTTCCAAAGCATAGGGAGTGTCCGGGTCAAGAATCTATCTGTACAGCACGTCCTACTCATCATTGTGGCTAGGTGTATATCCTTAGAGTATGTGGCTCTCAGAGGCTTCTGTTTAGGTGTTTAGGGCATTGGCATTTATGAATTCCAAAAACCGTTGAGCTAATGTGTTGGTACACGAGTAGTTTTTCCAGTTAATGGTGGGGTAGATACAGTGAGGCTTATGTGATGAGTGTGGTGTTGTGCAACTGTGTACCTTCTCCACATGACAGTCAGGGTCAGGCTTGGTTGGAGAGACCTTTACCTCCAGTTTGGCTAGATGAGTGCATCTCACAGGTTGTAGTGCTGGGTGGTAGGAGGAGAGGCTTGGCTGTGTACATGAGGCAATGTGTACATTGCCTCAAGATGTCCAGATTCATCAGATAGACAGGTGAGAACACTGGCAGTTGACTCTTGGACATGCCTGAATATAGAACTACATTCACCTAGATAAGTGAGGAAAGTGAGTACAACAGCTACATTACTCTACGCAAGTGAGAAAAGTATGTACAAAACCTGTTCACCCTTACCTGTAGGTGATGTGGAAGATTGAGTGCAATAGTAATCATTAGCTTATGTACTGTTTACAAGTCCTGAGCAAGTCCTTAGTATGAATAAGCAATCCAGATAGGGTCTTGGATAATATAAAAACATGGCCCTCTCCCCCCAACAGGTACACAAGCATATATCCATGTACACCACAGGGCCCCTGTACCCACAACTATGCAGGTACAAGCTGCACTCAGTCTGCATGGGACCTGTCCACATCACAGATTGTATCATACACATATGGCAAAACAAGATGCTCTCCATGTACACATCATGTAAAACATAGCTCCATGTCAGGCTGTTTACATACTGAATGGTGCACACAAACAGGTATCACAACCCAACAAAGGGGGAGACACCACTGATAATGGGAAGTACTGCACTACTACCCTGCTGAGTCTGGTCTGGAAGGCCATGAACCTTGATCACTTAAGTGATGTCAGCAGTACAGATGTAGATGACAGTATGGTTGATGTCACACTGCTATCATAACCTTGCCAGGTCATAGGACATCATCACCCATACTGTGTACCACCTACACTTGGTATACTAGATGTACATTCCTATGCAACAGGAGTGTTTAGCAATAGGACTGCTGGCAGAAACAACACTACAGAAGGTGTCTGAATAATACATGATCATCACACCAGTGGCAGGTACAGTATGTCAGGGTTAATGAATTCTATTCCCCGTCATTGTAGTCCATACCTCACAGACAAACAGAAGGCATCTGCCTATTGAAGTATGTGAATGACTATGACCTAGGAGCAATAGCTGACTCGCATTGTCACCCCTATGTTAATAACCATGTACCCATGAACTACCACTTAGGCAGCGGTCATCATAATGGACACTTGTGTGTGTGAGGGATGCAGCTGGGCAGTTGTCTTTCCTGTGATATCTATGTCACCACACCTGTCAGGGAGTCATATGTGGCAAACCTAATAATAATAGGGTGCCATTCATGAATATAGAGATCATTGTCCAGCCATACAGACCACTCAAGTGACCCATATCAGATCACATATTTCCTTTAAGTGGTATTGGCCATGTGCAGATGGCCTACACCAGCCTTCCCATTCTCCATCTCCACTATGTAGCATGATGCATACCCTGAATAAATCTATGTCCAACTCAGTGATGTCAGACATGTACACGTACACATCCTGATCTTGAACACATACTTCATGGACATCCACCTACCACATGCTGGACAGATCCTTGTCCCATACACTTGACATAGTCCTGCAATACTATGCATTCCTGTCCATCAAAGCTGCACATCGCCCCCCTCTCGGACATGGTGTGATGACCACATGGTAACGCATGGTATATGTATCATTAACCTTGTGGATCAGTAATGTGGCACTGCTCCACCTGGCCCCACAGACCTGCCTGTCGGCTACTGCCAGGTAACCTTTCATCCTAGATGCATACATGGCCCATGGCATATAGCCCACTAGTTGACTTTGACTATACATGCCATAGTTGATATCCATCCCTGCAAATATCATCTGGCTAGCCAGTGTCCCATGTATATCACTTGTGTAACACAGGTGATACATGGCATGATGTTGAATCGCTGTACAGTGCCATGTAGATGTTTATGGCAGAACACATACATGTAAAACATTATGTGAGCATGTCTGCAGGGTCACAGGTCATGTATGTTAAGGCAGTGTAAGTCCTTATATGTGACATATACACTGCATCAAGGTCGACTGCATTAATGTGGACACATCCAGCCATGTTCTGATAGGTAGGAACACCAGTACAGGCAAACAGACATGCCCACATCAAGACAGCAACCACATGGAGTATGAGCAATGTAATCAGGTGACACACACACATATATGGTGATAATATCCACTCAACATTGAGTGTCACATGTGTATGACATAAACACGTCAGTGTCATGTAGGTTTGCAAATGCAACTATTTAAACTGAAGTAATGTGATACACATGCATGTTCAGCTGTAACTCTGTATGTCTCTGAGGTACTGTGACCTGTCTCCATAATTATGTCTTCCAGGTATGCCGCGTGCAAGGCTTCCCCCTTTTACATGCTTGGAGGATGAGGCCCTCATCCCATACCTGCTAGATAATCATGACATCCTGTTCAGCCATGTGCCACAGGATGCACAGCAGCAGGATGCCCTGTGGATGGAACTTCGCAGGAGGATTAATGATGTGGGTGGCCACAACCACACATACAAGCAGGTGCGCAGACACTGTACAGGATGGAACTTCGCAGAAGGATTAATGATGTGGGTGGCCACAACCACACATACCAGCAGGTGTGCAGACACTGTACAGGCCTCATTAGATGGGCGAAACAGTGTGCAAATGCAATCGCCAGAGAGCAAGGTGCAACAGGTGGTGGACCACCAACCCAGCCCCCACTCACATGTACTGAGGAGCTACTGGCCAACCTGGGGACACCTGCAGAACCACATCCACAAGCCTTAGCTGATATTGTGGAGGTGGGTGTCTCTCAACCACTGAGCCTGGAGTTGCCTGGTAAGTCAGTACTGCACCTATAACAACTATGTTCCATATACCTGCATGTGTCACTGTGCAATATGTAATGTAACATCATATGCATGGCATGTATGCACACATGCCACATACTATAGTATGCTACTCTGTGTATACACACATGTGCATACACCACAGTATAGTCTAATGTACTGGTGTATGTGTTATGCACATTGCTCCCTGTAGCCTTTATACAGGGGTAGGTTATGCTCATACTGCTGTGTTACTCCTATTTAGGTACCTCTGGCATTCTGCGGCGACAGCAGCCCATTGCAGGTAAGAGTGTTATTATTTATCAGGAACCGTAATGCACAAATCTATCTGCCATGTGGCCATTCACAACATGTACACATAATATATGGTCCTGTCGCAATATACAGGTCGGACTTGCAATGCATCACAATGACTATCCATGTGTCACACTTGCAAACTATGTGAATCATCCCACCAACATGAATCCTCACAAACTTTATTGCCAGATGTGTTGACAGCTGTGCATACAATGGTGGAGGTGCTGTTCACTTTAGGAACATCCAGCAGATCTGATCTACACATATGGTGAATACAAACAGTACTACACAGTGGGCTGGAGTATGGCCAGCACACAGGTTTCACCGGTGTGGATCATAGCCCTGCTATGAATGTCACACAATGTGATGTGCTATCTTGACATGTCCATGACATCTATTGGCCTGGCTGCTACACTGCCTACCTAACCTGAAAATATATCCCACATACCACCCTTTATCTGCATAACCCTGTGGTTAGTGGAGCATATATGTCATATGGGACAACACAGACATGTGAAATAGATGCCCATCACTATAAGTTGGACAACACATATACACACATGGTCATGGAGGATGGCCAGAGACATGGAGCAACACACACAGTAGAAGTGTTGTGCTTGTGTGAACACCCTGTCATACAATGGCTACACATGGCTCGGCCATGGCTTTTGTATAATGGTCATAATTTATATGTGGAACGCTAGACATCCTACAGATCTGTGCACATCTTGTGTAGGCGTAACATCAATCCACCACATAGGATATGTTGAACATCTTGAGGGTGTTGCAACATGACAGCAATTACCTGTACAGTATCCACATCAGGCCACAGATACAGTACATTCCCGTTGCTGGTGGATGGACATAAATGCCATACTAGCTCCTCGTGTGTGTGTGTGTGGGACACAGATGTCATGTGGGACATGGTGTACCGATGTGTTCGCCATGTCTTCCCATAGTTGCCAGGCTGCAGCAATATGGTTGCAGATGTGCAGGAATGTCATCCGTATACCCATCAGTGACCTGTGTCACAACTTCCACATCATGGTTTAGTGCGTATACACCTCAGTGACATGGGTCACATTCCACAGTATATATGTATTGTATCTGAACACGGACATGGCTATGAACCCTGTCTGTAACTCACACTGTATAGCACTAGAGACTCCTCATGATTCCCCGCAATGGCCATGCACATCCGCTAAATTTGCAGTATATCTGTAGGATGGACAGACAACACTGAATTGGTACACCATTGCCCCACTGTATATTCAACAGGGCACCATTGTGTTAAACATGTATGCATGTTATTGCACATATCAGCAGATCACATGTCATACTACATGTGATCAAGGTCATATGCTACACATCAGGCAGGTGTACTGTTAACCTGTGCTGGTCCACATGGTGTAACACAGGGATGTATGCTAACCACTACTATGATTGTGTAATTTGCATGCTGTTTGCTATCACACATGCATGCTGTGTGCAACCTAGGTATGTCTGATAACTACCACTATTATTGTCTGCACTGCATGCCGTCTGCCATATCACATGCATGTTGCATGCCTTCTGTCATATCACATGCATGTGTGTGTGTGTCTATTGTATAGATTGTAATGTCCAGTTCTTGTCTGCCCTCACAGGTGATGTAGGTGCATTGCCCTCCTGCGGTACATCAGATGTTAGTGTCCCTACAGACTCTAGCAGTAATGATGAACATATGATTGGGTCACAGGCAGAGTTGTCAGGGGCTGAAATTGTGCCATTGATTGCCATTCCATCTATATCCACCTCATCCCCGCACACAGATCCCATACCTGCACATACCCCATTACCAGTGGCCATAGAGGAAGGACAGTTGGCACGTGGTAGCTTGGAACAGGAAAGTGTGGGGGCTATGGAAGGTGTGCCTGCACACAATGGTGTCAGCCAAACTACTGGTGGTGCCCCACACAGGCACATGGCCAGTGTTGCTCGTACGAGGACCTCTGGCCAACATGCTCCTTTACGACAAAGCACAGCAGCTGGTGTCACCAGATGCATGTTTCAGGCTGTAATGGAGGCACAGGCATGTGATGAATGGTGCAACAGAGAAGATCAGAGGCTACAGAGGGCTGCTGTCTGTTCTTTACACAACAGCATCCAGGCAATGGTATATGCTCAACAGCAGATGCTATGGATAGATGGTTGGGTGACATGGTTGGAGTCCATGACCATGGCATGAAAATCCGTGAGCATAAGCTGTCTGTGTTGGAACATCTGGTAGGAGTGAGGCATCAGGCACATGGATGTAGGCCTGCTACATCACCTGTGTCAGGTCTACGTGTACGAGCTACCTCAAATGCCCACTCCCATAGTGGCGGAAGCAGCAGCAGTGCATCTGGTGCTGTGCTGTCCACACCACGACACAACAGGGACACGGTTTCAGTGGACTAGTGACATCAGACAGTACCCAATCTGCACCTCTGTCTGGTAGTGCCCGTGCAACTCCTGGCAGGCACAGGTCACATGTCCATGGCTGGACACCTTGAACTGTAATACCTCGCCTGAACAGTCTGCAGCTGTCAATAATACCCCTGTGTAAGCCAGACACATGGGAGAACTGTGTGCAGACATACACGCACACACTGGATACATATGTAGGGCACTGCAACACACACATGCATAACATCCACACATGCCCAATTAGATCAAAGGCCCAAACCCACACACATGATGTCATCCAATGGTGCAGCCTAGGCCTCTGGCAAACATTAACACCCTGTGCATATGATGATGCTTGTGCCGCATCCCTGACATCCACACCATCGGTGCAGGGATATGCTCATATGGTCTGATGCACAGGGTGAACAGACTAGGATGATGTGTAGTTTACAAATGTTGAGGACTGTTGTCAGTCAGCAGATATACCATATAGTACAGGTGTGCAATACTGTCAACAGTATGTGTCTTTTGTAATAAAAGTAAATGCATGTTGGTCATGTTGTTCTGCTGTCCTTCTTCAGGTCTAATTGCACGTGCCGGTGGATGTCAGTGTTTGCAGTTAAGTGTCCCATATGTCAATGTGGACTACTCACAGGTGTGCATGAATATACCAGCTGCCACATGCCAGTGAGAATGTCCCACATTACAAACATGTCTACTGTTCCAAGAGCATGA
>NC_056731.1:1453831567-1453836567 GCF_019279795.1 Protopterus annectens | reverse complement strand
AGGAGTTTAAATACTTGGGGTCAATAGTTCAGAGTAATGGTGTGTGTGGAAGAGACTACAGGCAGGATGGAGTGGGTGGAGAAGAGTGTCAGGAGTGATTTGTGACAGCCGAGTACCTGTAAGAGTGAAAGGGAAGGTCTATAAGAGGGTAGTGAGACCAGCTATGTTATATGGGTTGGAGACAGTGGCATTAACAAAAAGGCAGGAGTTTGAGCTGGATGTGGCAGAATTAAAGATGTTAAGATTTGCACTGGGTGTGACGATGGTGGACAGGATTAGGAATAAGTATATTAGAGGCTCAGCCCAGGTTGGAAGGTTTGGAGACAAAGCCAGAGAGGCACGATTACGTTGGTTTGGACATGTGCTGAGGAGGGATGCTGAGTATACTGGGAAAAAGATGCTAAGGATGAAGCTACCAGGTAACAGGAAAAGAGGAAGGCCTAAGATAAGGTTTATGGATGTGGTGAGAGAGGACATGCAGGTGGTTGGTGTGACAGAGCAAGCTGCAGAGGACAGGAAGAAATGCAAACAGGTGATCTGCTGTAGCTACCCCTAACGGGAACAGCGTTACATATGCCTACTGTCACTTATTTATGCTTATTTGTGCCTTATACATTATGACAATACCACTTTGATTGAAAGGAACTGGTTAATAGTCCCATGTGATACACATGTTCACCTGTACATGTTTAAATGTCGGCTTTACAGCAGAGCAACATTAATTCCACAAGAAAAATGATATGTGCTATTGTCGACCTTGAACCGTGAATGCCTTTTCGTTAGGCGGATGCTCTAATCACTACACTATTGGTGTTCTGCCTTATTTATATGTATACCCATGGTGCATAGTTACCCGAACACATACGTCATCACTTCACTTACACAGCAGGCATCCATTTACCTGTTGGGAAAAATGCACTACTACGCATGAGTCATTCCCTATTCACTACTGCTCTAGACTCATGCCACATGTTGACTCTCTCCGAGGATATTCAGACCTCTACAGCCTATAGTCCTGGCACATATGTGTGTTCAATTGTCAGGGTGTTTATATGGTCTTCTGGATTTAGGCTTGTCTGACTGGGGACCAGGACTGCCCTGTACCTAGTTGAAAGTCAGACTTAGCATGGGGAGATCATTCGTTCCACTTTTAGCGTTCTACCTGTGGTTGGGGATGCAGAGGTGTGCTCACTGATGGCCATCCTGATATATAACTGCAATAAATATTATGGCTGGTTCCGCTGCTGTTTCCCTTCACATTCATTGTGACTGCTATATTGTGACCATGTTTGTTCTTCATATATATATATATATATATATATATATATATATATATATATATATATATATATGTGTATCTCTCTCCATATATATCGGTCTGTACATACACATGCATGTACACCTACATACGTTTTTACATTCCACATACCGTTTAATCACCGCCACCTACCCGCTTACGTCTAGGGTTCCCACCTTTTCTAATGGACAAAGTGGGGCATTTTTGGGACACACATCAGATTTTACAGGCCGACACATACCCATGGTCAGTACAAGGTTTAGAACTTTACTTATTTTCCTAGATGAGAGCTTATTCTTGTAGCAGTTGAGTTGCTTATTCTGTTTCTTGTAATATTTACGTATTTTACATACAGAAATAACTGTTTTATGCAACTGTTATATGAAATATGGTACATAATTATTTCCTACAATCACAGGACATTTGCCATTGTATTATTTTTGGTCAGGACACACCTGCCCAAACAGGGACTGTCCCTCACAAAGTGGGACAGGAGGTATCCTGCTTACAGCAGCGCCTTAATCACCCTATATCCAACTGCCACTATGTGAATGTATAAAGCATATATTCTCGATAATGCATGTGGGGAGCCATGCATCACAGTCAGGTGTTTAATCCCGGGTAGGAGGTTCTGCATGACCAGCTGGAGGCTGAGCAGTCTCGTGAACCACTACTGCACATACAACTTGTGTCCAGATGTCTACAGGACTGGACATCGTGTCGTGACACCAAGTCTGATGTTCACACAGGATACTTATCCCATGAGGGATGTCCAAAAATTGAACAGACCAATAACCGCCAATAACCTTAGATATTTTTGGATTTATGAAAATGTGATAGGGTTATACATGCCAGGGATACATAGTTTGCAATCCTGAGACTGCCTAGGGTGCAACTGCCTACTAGATATGAGTAGTGGTCACTATGTGCAGATATGGCTGCGCCAAGCTAGCAGCCAGAGTATGGCTGGATTTGGTGAACGTTCAGGAATGGGGGGGTTGTGTGCTGTAGAGGAGATGATGGGTATTCAATTATGCATCCAGGTGTGTTGTGGTTGTATGGCTCAGTTCAGGCCAGACCATTATGTGGGTATGTGCCGGTGACGTTTCTGTAAATGTATATCGCACATTTTAATATTCATATGTTTGTGGGATTATGTTCTACAGTATGGCCTGTCAGGTTGTATTGCAGATGAGTATGTTTGTTCTTTGTGTTTCTTTCTGATTCACCCACTGCTCCATCGTACACCTCCAGTTCACCTATTGTGCATCCAACACAGACTCCCCTTGGCGAATTATTACATTACCCATGCCCCCCACCCCCATATTCCACACACGCCATCCAAAACTTCTCTCTGGTTGATGGCCCATGGCACGGTCAAGGGAACACATTGCATACACTACATATCTCTGGTACCTGTATGGTTGTGAGGACTACTCTAGCATTTTTCACCTTCCACATGCTGTACATCATGCACATAGGTACACACAAATATTTATCTTTCATGACATGGTAGGTAGACCCGGGTAATACCCGTTCATCTTTGGCCCATCCTGACAAGGATGCCTTGGACCATGAATGGGCAGATTTTGGCCGAATGCTCTGACCTTTGGTAGGATTGCCACCTTTTCATATGGCCAGGATGGGATATATTCGGGACACACATCAGATTTTATAGGCCAATACATACCCACGGTCAATACAATGGATAGTACTTTTGTTTTATGCCTAAAATGTAAGCTTATTGTTGTAGCAGTTTAGCTGCTTCTTCTGTTTCGTTTGCTTGCTTATTTTGTTTCTTGTAACATGTAGGTATTTTACATATGGAAATAAGTATTGTATGCGACTATTACATAAGATTTGTGACATAATTATGTCCTACGATCGCAGGACATTTTACATTTATAATGGTTTTGGTATGGACACAACTGTCCAGAAGGGGACTGTCCCTTACAATGTGGGACAGGTGATAACCCTGACCATTGGGCTAGGCTTAGCTATTGGCGGCATGCTAACACGATGCGTTTCGCTTCCACTTTGTATAACTATCAACACTACAATGGAATACGGGCACTCAATATTCAGCTACGTGCATTTGTGTTTGCTTCTTATTTTTGTGTTCGCAAAACTGTCTTGCATGCTTTGCATATGTTTCAGTATTCATGGACACTGATAGGTGTGATTACTATTAGGGGCAGGCTATACTATTCAGCATTTTAGGTTGCATGTAAGTAGCCGACATGTCCACGCCTGCATGCTGCGCTTGGACATGCCCCCTGCACTTGCGCACATTTCCTATGCACGTGCATGTGGCGGCTGCAAGCCTTCATTAATATGCATATGGCACTACTGTGCAATCTCTACCCCACACGGTTGGCGCAAGCCTAATGCAGTCTTTGCACCGAGCTTCATGAATCCCGGGGAATATGTACTAAAAAGGACACTGCTTTGTTATGTAAAACACAGGTTGCAGGGAATGATAATATTTCTTTATCAGAAGATCTTCAGCCTACAAAAAAGGCATCATTTTTCCAAAAGAGAAGGTAGAAAAAAGAGGCAAGAGGCAAGTGAAAAGGAAGAAATCAAAATTGAACATGGAAGGATTGAAGAACATTAATGTAAGAAAAAAGAAGAGAAAGACAGATGTTGGCTACATGGCTCAAGCTGTGGATTTAAAATGCCAGCTGGATAAGAATTTAATACACAAAGAAAACAGTGGGATTAATAAGAATAATGGTGATGAAGATCTAGCCATTGTTACAACTGATAGAGCAGATATTATTGTATTAGAAGTTGAAGTGTATGTTTGGTAGTAGTATTGTACCCATAGTCGGATGTGTATATGTGGTGTCAGTACTGAACACATAGTCGGATAAATGTATGTGTGGTGTCAGTACTGAACCCATAGATGGATCAGTGTATGAGTAGATGCAGTATTTCACACATAATCAGATTAGTGTATGTGTGGTGGCAGTACTACATCTATAGACCAATCAGTGTAGTTGTGGCAGTACTGCACTCATAGTTGGATCAGTGTATGGGTGGTGGCAATCCTGCACCTATAGTCTGATCTGTGTACGGGTGTAGTTGTGGCAGCACTACACTCATATTCAGATCAGTGTATAGGTGGTGTCAGTACTAAACCCATAGTCAGATTAGTGTATGGGTGGTGACATTACTACACCCATAATCAGATTGGTGTATGGGTGGTGGCAGTTGTACACCCATAGTCGAATCAGTGTATGAGTGGTTGCAGTACTGCACCTATAGTTGGAACAGGTGTATGGGTGGTGGCAGTACTACACCCATAGTTGGATCAGTGTATGGGTGGTTGCAGTATTGCACCCACAGTTGGATCAGTGTACGGTTGGTGGCAATACTGCACCTATAGTCTGATCAGTGTATGGGTGCAGTTGTGGCACTACGGCACTCATAGTCAGATCTGTGTATGGGTGGTGACAGTACTGCACCCATAGTTAGATTAGTGTATGGGTGGTGGTAGTACTGTACCCATAGCTGGATCAGTGCATGTGTGGTGGCAGTACTACACCCATAGTCAGATCAATGCATGTGTGGTGGCAGTACTGCACCCATGGTCTGATCAGTGTATGGGTGGTTGCAGTATAGCACCTGTGGTCAGATCAGTGTATGAGTGGTGGCAGTACTGCACCCATAGTTGAATCAGTATATTGGTTGTTGCAGT
>NC_056731.1:1453769067-1453826567 GCF_019279795.1 Protopterus annectens | reverse complement strand
GAATTCAGTTTTTTTCAAGCAGGTTCTCCTAATCACCCCCCTCACCAGTTTTTGTTCTACCTGTTCAAGTATAGAAAAAGAAAAAAAGTTTTAAAATCCTTGCAAACTAAGTTATGCTTGAACAAAGCATTAGTGTGATTGGACTTACAAATAGCGTATGTGTGTTGATCAATTCATGTCTTTAACGGCCCAACAGTCTTGCCAACATAAAATGATAGCCAAGATGCACATACAGCCACATACACCAGGGAGTGGTGCCATAAAAATGGCAAGTCCAAATTTTACAACTTGGAACAAACAGAGAGACATGTACTGTTTTCCCTGGCTAAGGACAACAACATCCGTATCATGAACCCTAACAAAGGGGGTGGTGTCATTGCCATGGACAAAAACATGTATTCTTCCAAGATGTTTGTATATCTATACAATGGGATTTTTTTTGTTGAGGTTTCTCTCAAAGAGATAAATATTGCTTACCATGCATTCAATTTGGCCCTAGAAGATATGTTTATCACATTTGACATTCCGCCTCACCTTAGGGAGTACCTTTATGTTGCTAAACCTAGAATTCCTGGTATTTTTGGTATCCCTAATGTGCATAAGTCCGTGAGCAACACACCACTTAGACCTATTGTTGCCTCTGGAGGTTCAAAGACAGAGCCTTTGGCTTATATAGATATGTTACATATGCATTTTTATGAATGCGTTATGATTTCTGTACTTAGGTGATATGCATATGCTTTTATGAGTTTTTTTAAATAATTTGATTGTCTTGATGTCACATGATTAACCAAGGGAGGCAGCATATGGAATGTAAACTGAGTTTTTTAGTTTGATAGACATTACTTGAAGAAGCAGCTTAGTCTGTGAAAGCGCTTGTGGTGTCTACAATAAAAGTTTTTCATTGGAACTGGCCATTTTGGAGTGCCTCTGTCTTGCAGGAATATTTTCCTGTTTTGAACCTTTGTTCCCCATTTATTTTATGTTCTATTCAGTTAACTTATTTAAGAGCTGAGAGGTACATAAACCTCTTGACTGCTGCTGCTGGTATTGGATAGCTCCCACTCTTCACACTCTCACTCACACACACTTCGCTTTCATCCACATATTCACACACACACACACACACACACACTTTTTTCTGTTATGTTTAGATTTTACACTTGCTAAATAGCAAATGCGCTGCTTAGCAAGTGTAAAATAACAGCTCGAGTCATTCTCACTTTCACTCACATGCACGCATACCAAACACACACAGACACACACACAGACACACACAGAAACACACACACACACACAGACACACACACAGACACACACAGATATAAACACGTACACACTTTTGTTTTTCAGTTTTTTTAATATAGTTTACACTCGCTAAACAGCAGAAGCTCTGCTTAGAGAGTGTAAAATAATGGTGGACGTTTGTTTTTTTCAGTCCGAGCTCTATGACGACTTGATATGTTGCCGTGAAGAGGCGGACTCAATTTTCAGCGGGCATTACTTGTACATTAATACCCTGCTGGAGAATGTTCCGACTAATCAGTTTCTGATATCAAAAGCATTCATGCACTGCTGACTTACTGTCACTGCTTTAAACATAACATGATGGTATTTTTTCCTGTGTCTTTATCTCCAGTCAGGGTGCTGATGTACAGTTTGCCCATTTTATAACGAGCTTTAGAAAATAGGCAAAACATACAATGAACACACTACTGGAGAATGAACATTCTCCAATGCAATATTAATGAATAGGGAATGCTCACTTTAAAAAAAATAACAACTTCATGGCAGCATTGCAGAGCATCATGAAGCAAGGATGAAAAGAGAGAAAAAAAAACTACCACCTTTTTCTTTATGCTCACTAAACAAGGCACAGTTGTTTGACAAACATAAAAGAAAAAGTAAGTAACTTGGAAAAAAAGTCAAGTAGCAAAAGTAAACAGTTGCAAGAACTTGCAATTCAACTTCCCCTCACTAAAAGCCTTATTTAGTGAGTGAGGAAAAAATGTATAAATAAAATGAATGGACTGTGGCTGACCAAGTTCGCAGATGACTGCAAACTGGGCACCATAATAGACTCTCCAGCCGACACAAGCATCCTACAAAGGGGCTTCATAGAAACGGACAACTGGTGCCAGAGCCATGGCCTCAAGCTAAATGCTAAAAAGTGTATAGTCATCCCCTTCGGCAAAAACAAAGCGCCCACAAATTACCACATAGATGGTAATCCATTAAGTACGGAAGAAGTAATTAGGGACCTGGGGACCCAAGTTGATAGCAATCTCTCATTCGACAACCACATGGCCAAAGTGATTAGAAAAACATTTTATATAGCCCACCTAATCATGAAGGGATTCACATCTAGATCAGGGGAGGTCATCGTGCCTCTTTACTCATCCCTCATCAGGCCCATAATTGAGTACAGTGCCCCTTTTGGGATGTACCTTACCAGACACCTGCAGCAACTGGAAAGACCCCAAAAGTACCTCACCAAGAGGATCAAAGGGCTCAAACAGATGCCATATGCTGCCCGGTTAAAGAAACTCCAGCTCTACTCAGTGGCATACCGCCTGTTCAGAGGTGATCTGTGCCTGACGTATAAAGCCATGTCCAACCCGGAATTAATGGACACGCTGCACCTCAGAAAATCCAAATCCCATCGAGCTACGCGCTCGAGAGACTTGAACCTCAGCACTGAAATAAATAAGACATGCTGGAGGGACAGATTCATAACCCAGAGGCTCCCTTCACTCTGGAATAAAATCCCAGTCCAGGTTAGGCAGAGTCCCTCATTGACTCTCTTCAAGAGGAATCTTGATGAGTGGATGGGAGATCATAGGTTTACCCCAGGTATCACTTCTGTGTCACTGTTAGACAGAGGCACAGTATACTAACCTCAAAAAAGGGCATAGCAAAATAAATTTAAAATGGGTGGCGAAAGCCAAACACATTCTGTATAGGCTTGTAAATGCCCTAGGGCAGATAGCCTAGTACGAACCTATGAACCTATGAATGCAATTATGAGCGAGTCAGTATGTGTCTACATAATATGACACTGGCTGGTTATAAAGCACTACTCAACTTTGCCATACATAATGACTAATGATTGGACATTAAGTTCCTGGTGATTAATTCATTAACAGCTTCAATCATTTTAGTGTTCCTTTTGTGTGTGTGTTTGTGTGACAGAGAGAAACAGAGAAAGAGAGAGAGAGAAAGAGAGAGAGAGAGCGCGCAAGAGTGCAAGAGAGAGAAAATATGCTCATCTCTCAACTTTTTTGCTGGCTTGATTGTCTTAGATATTTACCAAAAATCAAACATTTTGCAGGGGCAGAGTAAAAATATGAAGCAAAATCAGGGACTTTGAATAAATGAATGTTAAAACACTTCTTGTAACAAAAACTGCATGTCCTACTCAACTTTAAACATTAAGTGGAGGAAATATTTTACATATATATATATATATATATATATATATATATATATATATATATATATATATATATATATATATATATATATATATATATATATATATATAAGATAAGTACTATTGAAAATTTTAACTAAGTGGCATGAAGCTGCCAAAAGAATTGCATAGTGAATTGCTGGAAGGCTACTAATGGTGAATGATGGTGAATGAGGAAATTACTGACACTGGTTGGAAATGAGTACTGTGCTGGACATTCAAGTTAAAAATAAATAAATACACAAAGAAGCAAACAAATAAGTTCAGCACATTTTAAATGCATACGTGAAGCCAATGAACTATAATTTAATATGGTATCCAGTAGCTTGATACATTGGGGGAAAGCAGTGGAAACTTCCCTCCTACTAAATGCAAAGTCTGGAAAGGTGGATGAGAAAACCTTGTTAATAAATAAAAAGTATGCAGGGCAGTCTGTTTAAAGAAGCTGAAATAATAACTGTAGAGGTGAGCATTTTGTGGTAGCATAGTCTGTATCTACTTTAAAGAATATGAAAACTCCTGCTAATGATGATTGTCCTGACATTTGCAGAACCAGATGGAAGGCAAAACTGGTTGTATTAGAAGCTACAGTAACAAACAGCAAAGAACAGAGCAAATACTGCTGTTAATGAACTATGTTAGAAAAGTCTGTTATTATTTTATGAGAGAACAGAAAAGTAGGCACATGATATGTGGTGAAAATATTGTGTAGCCACTGCTTTGCAAAGGAAGTATGTATGAAGATCAGAAACAACGTACTGACAAACTTTGTGTTTCCTCCTTGGTCCACACTTATCTCTCTCTTCAATGAATCTGTTACACATGTCATAGCAGGTGGCATCCATGATCCTGTGGCCAGCGCTGGCCTTAGGTAAACTGGTACTCTAGGTGAAAAGACTCTATGCCCCCCCCAATGCCCATCCCATCCTCACCTTCTCACATTATCCAGATTACATTTTCCCATTCCTTTTTCTCTTTTTCTCACCATTTTGTCTTACTCTTCATTTTTTACTGCAGTTATTCATTAATGCAACATGTTCTATCTCCTCAAGACTCCTCTCTGATAAGTGTGGAGGAAACAGCTGTATTAAAATGAGGATCTGGGAGCTGCAAGGTGCCCAGAAGTTATGAGAGTTCTAGATGCTCTGAGGTACATTTTAGAGTTTTTTTAAATAACATTTTCATCTAGTGATTGCCTTAACAAAAAACATGATCAAAGAAAGAAACTTAGCATTACTATTCAACTTTGTTTTCTGCAATGTTTCAGTGCACCCTAACTGACCAAGACTACATTGTAATAACTGTAGTAAAAATAGCTGTATTAAGCTGGGGGACTACAGACCTTTGGACCCCCATAAGCCATGAGATTTCTATATGCTCTGAGATGCATTTTAGGGTTTTATAAAAACAACAAAAAAAATTTCTCCAATTTTTGCCTGAACAAAAAACATGATCAAAGAAAAAAAATTAATATTACTTTTCATTTTTTTTCCTGTATTCTTTCAGCGTGTCATAACTTACCAAGACTACATTGTAATAACTGCAGTGGAAATAAATGTATTAAGCCAATAGGCCCTCGTGTTTCTAAATGCTCTGAGGTGCATTTTAGAGTTTTTTGAACAGCCTTTTCATCCAGTGATGGCCTACATTAAAAACATGATTCAGTAAAGAAATTAAGTCTTACACTTTAACTTTGCTTTTTCCTAGGTCTTTTCTGCACACCCTAACTAACCAAAACTATGCTATAGTAACTTCATTATACTGGGGTTTTGGCACCCAGAAGTGTGGGATTACAGATGCTCTGAGGTGCATTTCAGAGTCCCCCTCAACTTTTTGATGTAATAATGACCTGAACAAAAATTATGCATGCGGAAAATAAATTACATTTTGCTTTTATTATTTCAAAAAGAAATAAGTTGTACCCAGGTTTTTATGCTCATAGCAGACCAAACACTAGTTTATAATAAATTGAGAAGCCAAATACCAGCGAGGATTCATGCCTCATACTTAGGAATAGTACCTACCACCCAACTTAAAATAGGTCCAGATTGCTGTGAGGTACCTCTGGTGTGACATTGTGATTGAAATTAAGGCACAAATGCCCACAGTCTTATTTCAAGATGCTGCTGTCACATTTATATACAGCATGCCTCCTCACCTCCTACTACCAAAAAACAGCCCCCTTCTGTGTACCCTTCTAACATCAGAATGAGACAAAACTGAACAAAAAAAATGAATACACATATTTGCTGTTAAGCATATATAAACAGCATGCTTTATTTTTGCCCAAAAGATAGCTACCTGTGAAAGGAAAAAAAATGTTTGAAAAGAAAATGGAAAAACAAGTAATTACAATAATGTTTCCAACTTGTTACTTCTAGAGACAGAACAGTGCTCCTATACATTCTAAATGGACTTTCTGTGTATCCCTCTGAAGTTTGTGAGGAAAGTTAAAGAAATAATGACCACACTGTCCTAGCCCAAAACAACATATAGTGACCTCTGAGATTTTGGAGGAATGTTAAAGAAATAATGACAATGTCACTCCCCTCCCGCATAAGTACAATGACTTCTGTGTACACCCATAAGCAGGACTGGTATTAGACTAGGTGGGGATCAGGACAGAAATGATTACTAACCAAAGTTAAAATCTACATAAACAGGCCTGGTGTGTAGCAGCCACCAACCTGCAGAACTTCTGAGGGTCTGGATATTCCGTGAAGCATTTCTACTTTAATTTTTGAGAGATGAGTATGAAACTGAACAAGTGACATCAGGGTTAGTTGCTTTAGTCTAGCCAGCCCCCAACAAGCAATTACAACCACTTCTATGTACAATTCAGATGTCTGATTTTGATAAGAGGATGACAGTGTAAGGTACTTCACCTTTGTATCAAATAAATACCTGCCACACATTAAAATTTTGCATGTTGCTCCGCATAATCACATTAAACCTGCAATGCCAAAATAATAAGCAAACAGCAATAGTCATTTTCTTCCAGAAAAGACAGCCACAACAATTATACCTACTTAGTTGAACATATCGTCCAGTTAAGTAGTCCATCTAACTTCCCATAAAAGCACAGCAGTCCTTCAAAGCTGGATAGTGACTGCTTAAAATGAACAAAGACAAGAAGGTCAGTTATTTTCATTCAGCCCAACTCACCCCACCCAATAGTCATAGTCATGTCTGATGGCTATGTAATATTTCACCTCCACAGTCCACACAAGCAAGTGTTTCAGTCCAAGTTGCTCAAGATAAATCACAAAGACAGAAAAATATTGCCTAAAATATCTGGTTGATCATTTCCAGCATTATTGCAATAAACAGTAACACCACTTCTCACTGTAGCCAACTGCCCACATAAATCACAAAGATGTGATCTCTCAGCATTTAAGCTGATGTTAAGCAGGCTCATATTCTTATTATTAAGGATTCTTTATGTATTTATTTTTTTAGAGCAATGAAACATTATTCTAAAAAATAAATAAATAAATAAAATGGGATAGAACACCCTTAGAAGAATGGTATCTTGGGCAATTGCTTAGTTTGCCTATGCGTAGAGCCAGCCCTACCTGTAACCCATAACTAACACTCCATTTATTCCAGTACCTTCTCTGCAGATTTACCCTCATTTTAATTTTTGCTTCCTTTCATTCATTACTCATTATGGGAACATAACTTGGCTAAGCACTTGCAACTCTGCTTTTGATGAGTTAAAATTATAGGACAGCCCCAAAAGAAATACTCTAAATGTAACCACTCTCTGTGATATGGTGCACTGTCATTCCCAAATTAGACTATGGTCTTCCTTAAAACAGAACTAGATCACAAAACCAATCCAGGTTATTCAGTTTGTAACCACGTGCTGTTAAGTTCCTATGTTAGCTGCATGTACTGCGGTGTGTTTTTCTACCCTACACTAATAAATAAGCAGTTGTGGCTTATATAACACTGCAGTCTGTAGCTACTAGATTCATCCCTTTTTATGGTAATGCACCTTGCTAGATGTGCTTCCATTTTCTTTTACTTGTTCCTCGTGTATAATATTATCTTAAAACTAATATAACTGTTCATTAAGAAGTCACCAGCAAAAGAAAGTTAACAAATCTGATGCTATTTAACTTAATAGAAGTCAAACCAGACCACTGAAACCACAGCATATTATAATCAACACCAAAGTCACCTAACTTTGGGGAAGTGAAATTTCTACCATATCAGTAATTCTTTCACTTTTATTTGTTTGCTTGACAGCTATTTTGTTTGATTATTGTTTATTTTTCAGCTATAGTAACAATACAACTCATAACCTGGTTGATTACAAACTTAAAAATAATTTCAGATAGCTTAACATCAATCTAAGTCCAGCAAAGGTACGGTGATACCACATTTTATGTTGAGTCATTAACATATTTAACAGATAATGAAATACAATAACATGGTGCCTAGCTGTAAAATACACCATAGCATTATTGAAAGCTACAATTGCTACAATATGGAGGCACACACACATACGACACACACACACACACACACACACACACACACACACACACACACACACACACGCACACACACACACACACACACACACACACACACACACAAAAGGAAAGGAAACAAAGGGAAAGGACTGCAAATGAATGACCACAATTTGTATACCTTAACTTAATTTACAGACCAAGCATGGTAACTACTACCATAGAAACATATATATGGCCCAGGCTTCAGTAAACTGTGTGTCAGAATAGCATTATTCTGACACAGAGAGGACCATTTCTGTGCAAGCGTGGCCGTAGCAGTAGGGTGCCTTGCATATTCATGAAGGCGCTTTACTGTTACAGCTATTCAGACACTGAGTGAAGGGTCATGTCTAAACAGTGCACACATATTCAACATGCCCCCTGCACTCAGAAAGTTCCATACAGCACGTTTTAAATGTATTTCAGTGTCCGTTGACACTGAAATGAAATATAAAATGAGTATTTCAGTGTCTGCAAACATTGAAATACATAGTGGAGCAGGAAACAGTGCAGGGGGTGTGTGACAGGTTCTGTCACAAACCCCCCGCATTGTAAAAGAGGCGTACAACCATAGCTGCCAACTGTACTGGTTGCTGCAGAATGGCCAGATGCCTGCCTCACATACTTCTCAACCTCTTAGAGCAAGAAAGCTGTACAAAGCCATAAATAATAGGGGGACAAAGGCACAAAAATCGGGACACTTTTTAAGTATTGCACTGACAAACCGTGAAAGCTGATAGAATAAAAAGTTTGCAGTAGAACGGACTTCCTGAAGGGTATGAAGACTGAAACACAATTGTCTGCCATATGAAAGTGCCATACAGCCATAGCCGTTAACTGTACAGGTGTCTGCAGAATGCCTAGATGCCTATCTCACATACTTCTCAACCTTTTTGAGCAAGAAAGCTGTACAAAGCCATAATTAATGGGAGGACAAAGGCACAAAAATAGGGACACGTCATAAATATTGCACTGACAAAACCAGAATGATAATAGAATAAAAGTTTTTCGGTACCACGGACTTTCTGGAGGGTATGAAGACTGAAACACAAATGTCTGCCATTTAAAAGTGACATACAGCCATAGCCATTAAGTGTACAGGTCACTGCAGAATGCCATAAATAATGGGGGGACAAAGGCACAAAAATAGGGACACTTTTTAAATATTGTTTTGACAAACCCTGGAAGCTGATAGAATAAAAGGCTTGCAGTAGCACAGACCTCCTGAAGGGTATGAAGACTGAAACACAAATGTCTGCCATTTGAAAGTGCCATACGGCCATAGGCATTAACTGTACAGGTTGCTGCAGAATGCCCAGATGCCTGCCTCACATTCATAGTCACAAAATAGGGACACTTTTTAAATATTGCACTGACAAACCTGGGAAGTTGATAAAATGAAAGGTTTGCAGTAGCAAGGATTTCCTGAAGGCTATGAAGTCTGAAATCCAAATGTCTGTCAGTATGTTCCGACTTAAACACCGAGTGATTTGCCAATGATTTGTTAGAAAACCAGTGTCACACTTCATAACTTTGTAAGACCAATAATTAAAATCTGTCCCTATGTGTCTCTTTACAGTTTCCCTTACAGTGACTGACTAGGAGTACAGATGCATGTAAATAAAGTGGTTCTATGAATTTATATATTTTTTCCATTCTAAGGTATGTTTAAGAATAGCTGAGGGGGTGTGCACGTTATGGTCCTCTGTTCAGCGTTGCTGAAACATCCCATAGTACATAAATAAAAAATAGACAAATGAAGTCCTCAAGCCAGGATAGTATTGTGGTTAGACTCCTCGCTTAGCTTGTAGGCATTCATGGTTCGAGTACCAAGAAAGGCATTTTATTGTTACATGGGAAAGCAGTGTTAAAATTATTTTAATTTTAAATTATGTAGTAAGTAATATTGGTCAACCAGGGTAGTGTAGCTGGTCTAAAATCTAAGTGCGAGTGCATATACCATGTGAAATCACTCATGTATACACGTGTCCCATACAGCATAGTCACAACCCATGGTAATGTAATGTAATGAAAGCACATAGGGAGACATCATGCAAAGTAAATCACATACACTTACTGATATGTCAGTAATGATTAACTGATATGTCAGTAATGATTAATAAAGTCATAACCTGATTTTTTTTAAATGAAAAGTGAGCAACGGTAAGCAGTGCTCAGCTATGACTGGTTGGTGTAAGCACTGCTTAAATGTGAATGCTAAGCAGCAGTCAGCTCAACAAAATGGATTTGTGCACTGTTAAGCAATGCTCAGCATTTACCCCTTTAAGGACTGTTCAACTCAGCTTAGCAGGTTTGCTCACTGCTTAGCTGAGCTCAGCATTTTAACAATGGTCCAATGATGGCAAAGGGTGAGAATATGGCCTTATTTAAACCATGCAGGTGGGAATACAGCCGTAACCTGTTTAGTTTGATCTCTGCAGGAACATGTCATGTGTTGGAGAGGGAGCACACTTGCTGGCACAGTACTGGGGCATCCTGGAGTCCAGGGTCATGGCTGGACTCCTTTTAGAACACCATGATGACAGACTGCTGCAGAGCCAGTACCAGGGGTCTCAGTACAAAGCAGAGACCTGGGACCATCTGGCATGTGACCTCAGCAGTGTCACTGGAATCCCCCGAACTTGTGAGCAGGTACAGCATCATTATGCCAATCTAAAACATAGGAAGAGAGAGCTCTTGGTCCAGTGGATCCAAGATGCTCAGGACTGGCATGCTCCAGCAGTTTGTAAGTATCCCAGATAGAGCTGTATGAAATCCTAGCCAGAGTATGAGATAGACAGGCATGCATAATGTTTGTTTCTAACCCGTACAGCTGCAGAAGAGAGGGCTATAAACATAGAGGCTCATGCTGACATATCAACAAGGATGTCCCAACAGGCTGGTGAGTACAGATCAATATTGCAGCATATAGTGCCATAAAGTAGAAGGAGTAGTACATTGTTTATTGCCAGTAGATATATTGTGTATTGTGTCTAATGAATAAAGCATGTTTGTCACACTAATACTTATCCACAGGTTGTCCATTAATAAAAGTGTCATTTCACTGTAATAAAAATATACAACAAACTGTTGTATTTACTCTGGTATGTCGCTGCAGAAATAGAATGTGTACATGTTCTTAACAGCAAATATGCCACTGACAGCATGAAATAATTGAGCTTGTTCTGGAAAAAAGCTAGTATGCATTGCAGTCTTGTGTTAACCTTTGCTTTCCAGATTGTATTATTTCAAAGGAGTAATACACAGTACAATAACTATCTGCCATGCATGAATCCCAGGATTACAAGGTCAGACTGTCCAACCTAGAGAGTATTAGTCAGAAATCAGTCAAGCAAGCAACATCAGTTCTCAAGTAGCTCAGTGTGATGGAAAATAGCATTGTTGTTCATTTTAGCACACCCAGACATGGTTCGAATACAGGGAGTGGTACTGAGATGTGTGCATATATACACAATAGAAGCCCTGAATATTTGTAGAAACAGTCAGAAAGTGTTAACAGATATTTTCCCCACAGGTCTCACAGGTAAAAAGTGTGTGTAGCAGCTGTAGGAAGGGCATACTAATACACCTGAATATGTGTAGAAACAGTCAGAAGGTGTTAACAGATATTCCTTCCACAGGTCTTACAGGTAAAGAAATGTGCGTAGTATCTGCATTAAGAGTATACTAATACACTGTGTACAACTGCTCCACTGTCCAACCCAATATGCCTGCAAATATCAGGATAGGTACATACACCATGTCCTCTTCCAGATACATGTCTGTCAAGGGTCACGCTGTCATGGCTAGTGGTCACTGCTGCCAATCACCTTGGCCACAGATAGGAATCGGGTGAACTATGCCAGTAACAGACTCACACAAGATGATTGGAGGGTAACCCTTCTATGTCAAGTATGTAACCCTGACATGTACAAGCCCTCTCCAGTAAAGTAGCCACAGTGTACCCTATCTGCCCTATACCATTACAAGTTGAAAGTCTAACAGGTATGTATGTGGCAAAGAAGCTATGGGCCATAGGTAAATGTAAAGTTAGGGCATACCTGTAGAGTATTGAGCAGTACTGTTGTGAAAAATAGAGGCCAATAAAGTTGTTAGTGGACCTTCTATTCTCTTCCCCACCCATCATCTGCATCTAAAATTATTATTCATATACTACAGGTATGTTGTTCTCAAAAACTATTGTTGGGACATGTGTTCTATTATTGTTCATATATTTCATTGATTGCATATTAACATACCTTGTTCAAACACGATTATTGGTGGCCTGTTGCTGTCAATGTAACTTGCATGCCGTTAAAATGCTTACTCTTGTTCCATTTATGCATGTGTTCTATTTGCTATGCAACTGTTTCAAATCTGTTGGTGTGGGTTAATGAGAACACCCACACATGCTGCTATAAATAATTTTGAAATGTGTTGTTCATGACTAACCAATATATCCTGGAAAACCACAACATCATAGCACGTTTGAGAAGGCTGATCCTGGTGGATCCTCCAGTCCCACCCCATCTGGCCATGACACCAAGCCCCAGCATGTCTGGAACCCAACCCGAAACATCCTCCTCCTCTGGCGCTGCACTACCTATGGGTGGAACCGACTCAAGGGACAGGGTCCGTCCCCCTCTGGTGCTGGCACAGAGAGGACCCCATCACCCACCGTCATCTCTGGGGTATGGTACGCAGCGTCATCCACTCAGAGTTGGGTGGGCAGCTGTGCTAGATAGAGGGCCGCTGGGCACACAAGGAGGGGTAGGCTACCCCTCTTGTCCAGTCCCCAGTACAGCCACTTTCAGGGCCGTGAATGTCCAGTGGTGACTGCCCATGGGTGAGGACCTCAGTCCCACTGCATCCATTTGGGGGCTCATGGGTCTCAGATTACCAACCAACCTTCCCGTACAAGGTGTTAACCCTCCTCATGTGTCATGTCTGTCTGTTGTCTTGTGTGTCTTGTCTGTCTGCAAATGCTACCTATCCTACCCAACCTAACTCCCCAAACATACCCACAGCCCTTCCCCAATATCCCACTCTCACCTAAAAAAAGGGCATCTGTCCTGCAAAAAAATAATTACCCCATACATAGATGTACATTTCACCCCCATGTACAGTGAAATTAATCAATTACCCACAAATTACCCACAAAATATTCTCCAAATGTCTGTCACCAACAACCCTCCCTGTGGGGTATAAGGCTGTAAATTCCAAATTATATACATTATCCACAGCTGTTGTTGCAGAAGAAATGAAGAGCTACTTTATTTCCTACACCCATCCTGCACATCCCTAGCTGGATTTCCTAATGTTTTACCCCCTGCTTGGCCCCTATTTATCCACTTTACTATCACTTTTTTTCTTTTCTTTAATTAAAATTAGTGTGGAGTAAGCAGTGCTAAGTGAAGTTAAGAGGGTTTAACTATCTCTTAGCATCAATTAGCTCCATGCAAAACCATGCAAACCCACTTACAATTGCTTAAAAGTGCCTTAATCTGTCTCCATCAGCCCTTTTTCTGCCCAGCAACAAAATAATCAGCCCTGCCAAGTTTCAAACCCAGGATGCTGTGCACTACAATCACAGCAACATACCACTATACCATCTGAACTGTGGGAATCTGTAATGCTTTTACAAACATATCATGAATTCTGGTTATTTAACATTAATGACAAAAGTAATTACTTCCCAGTCTGGAATCCAGGACCCTGTGCACTATATATATGGTTAGGGGTCGCCAGAGCGGAACTCCGGTCCACTAATGATTGGCAGTAGATTTTTATGTGCTGAGTTGCTGGCCCTGACGCACAACCTCCAACGAAGGTACGCCCATTCATGCATGTCTCCACACAGAAGACGCTCTAGCTGAGAATCGAACAGGACATCTTACTGGGAGGCGAGAAAATTACCGCAGCACCCCCACCGCAGTCATAAATATATATATATATATATATATATATATATATATATATATATATGGGTCCCCATCACATGGTCGACAGTTCATATGATCGACACTCATTTGGTCGACAGTTCATTTGGTCGACAAGCAGATTTGCCCCCTTCCCCAATGTTGTGCAACCCTGGAGTTGATATATATAGTTAGGGGGTGTGGGGCACAGCCCCACATTGGGGGGTGGGGGTGAAGCCCCCCACCTAAAATGCTTGTTGATCAAATGAACTGTCGACCAAATAAACTGTCGACCATATGAACTGTTGACCATATGATCTGTCGACCATATGAACTGTTGACCATATGATCTGTCGACCATATGAACTGTCGACCATGTCAGGTAGACCTATAGATATATATATATATATATATATATATATATATACACACACACACATATATACAAATATATATATACATATATATACACATTATATATAAAAACAGTCTATTACTGCAAGAGATCTGCAAAAAGCCCGACAAAGTTGGGGGATAAAAGACAAACAATAGTGACATCTTTGAAGTATGGCTGTCCTATGTGTAGAAGTCTGCTAGAGTGGCATGGTTTGCTTTAACATATAATTCCAGATAGATTCTAGGCCTGAAACACAAATGAATATCATTATTTACGGATGTCAATGCCCACATTATCCCAGTGATTTGTCAGAAACCCACAACTGTTATGGGCAACAGACTAAACATATAAGCCACGCATTTGGGCAGGGAGAGGTATGACTGCAGTCATTAACAGAATAGAAAAAAACATGACAGCTGCCAACCATGTCACTCAGCACCTTCTGAACCACAGTAAGACCAACACAGCACTACCCCAAATCAGCTCTGGAGAATTACCCATGTATATCCAAATATATCATGCACTACAGGGATGGAATTGTAGGGAAAAGCAGATATACTGGTGCAAAAATGTCCACTGACAACCATTTTCACCACAGTCGCAGCAACATACAAGTACCCCAAATGAACTCTAGAGTAGAATGACTGTTTGAATAAACATATCCTGATTGTCAGTCACACAATGCACTGACATATACTGGCAAAACTCAGTCTTCTGGGAATCCTGAGGTGTTACAGGACATTTCTCAGTCTGCCCCTACAAACATATACACCTGATAGACCACCAGAACTGTAGCAGCATGCACAGTCAGATAGAAAAAGTATATATGACATTCACATCTGCTACTCTCCCTGTTCAGCCCAACATACATTTGCACACAACACTCATACACAATCTTGGCAGTCTGTTAACAATGGCCAGACATATATAACTCTCAGCTGTACAGATTTCCACAGAATGTCCAGGGTGTGGGATCATATTTATGGCCACTGCTGCATACCACTTCCACGAGTCTGATAAGTCACTGGGATGATACCTGGAGTGCAGTCACTAAATAATGATATACCAAATCTCTGAACCTCTTACTGCAAGACATCTGGGCAAAGCGTGACATACTTGGGGAACAGGGGGCTGGAAAGAGGAACATATCTCACATAATGGTGTTACAAACTGAAACAGTAATATAACATCCCTGAAGGATATGAAGTCTGAAACACCAGTGAATGTCAACATTTACTGACTACAATCCTCACATTATTCTACTGATTTAACAAAAATAAAAGTTGTCTGAGGAACATGCCAAACATAACAGGCAAACCTCTGGGCATTCTTTGGACATCAGGACAGTCGAGAAGTATGTCAGAGACATATCAGTCTCAGACGTCAAGTCACACAGAACATGCATGTCCAGACAAACCCTGTTAATCTAGCAACCCTCTATGTGTATAACAGCACTACTTACTTACAATCTCTAAGCAATTCGGGAGCTTTGTCCCCCATGTTCTTGGGCTGTCTCCACATGTCCTGTCCTGAGAGGTATTCCCACTTACTGTCTGTGAAGCTGTAGCCCCCACACCTCCATAATGTCCTCCACACAGGCAAGGAGGAGGGGCAAGGCCCACATGAAGGACATAATTATAGCACTGTGTTGCTATGGCATTGGCTATTGGAAAGACAACAGAGCTGCTCTGGATGCAAGTAGCAAGTGGGAGACACTGATCGGTGCACAGGCCATCACTTGCTCATGACCATTACCTACAAAAGGCAAGTTGCTGCCTATATAACACAGGTTTCAACCCATCTACACAAAGACAGACTGTGACTACATAAACCATCTGCACTGTTGTGAGGAAACTCTTCAATACTATAACAAGTATGTCAATCATGTAAGCCTGTAATGGAATGTAGAAGGGGGATGCAATAATGTCAAATATGACATTAAATACTAGGCCACAGCAAGATCTGCTGGACTCGCATGCTGCTCTCTGGCACCTATGGGCATTTCCGCATGCCCTGTCTGCATTGACATGGATCACAACTCTGGCCCCTGAGTCACCCCAGCAATGGTCAGCTCATGTATGACTACTACTGGAGTGTCTGTTGTCCATTATGGAGTGTGGAACTGCTAGGCCAGTTACCTGGGATGTTATAATTATTCATATGTCACCTGTGAATGCTACACTGATGCATATGCTTCTTACAAATGAGAGAGACTTATATAGGGTATGTGCATAGTACACAACAGGTGCAGATGTGTGTGTTGAAATGTATGTGATATACTGATGCCATACCTGACAACTGTCCAGAGTTTTGCAGACTGACCACGTCTGCCTCATATTTGTAGTCAATGCCTCATACAGTTGTGTATTGTCTGGCACATCAATGGTAACCCATTAAAGACTGAAGTCATAACATATTAGCATACATTTGACTGTCAGATATCATATCCTGCAGAGTAGACCTGTGAATGCAACACCGTCTTTGCTGGCAACTAAGTGCGTTTCAGCTAGATTCATAAAGTGATACTATTTACTGGCATTTGCCCACCAGTGATGTGTGCCTTTGTGCAGATGTCTTGCTCTAACAGGAGCTAGGTGTCTTACCATGGAACCCATATCAATGCAAGCGTACCTTGTCCTGTAGGATGCCAACATTTGTGCAGTCACTGACACCTGCTTTGTAGCTGTGGACTGCACACCAACCTTGCCAGGTCACTCATCCCATCATACGTTTAGACCCCAAATTGAGGTCTGCAAAGTCACAGGAGGTGGAGTGTTGAACATCATCATACACATGCACACCTCCATGGTGACCAAACAGTATGACACATGAGAGACATCCGAGTGCATTAACAGTTGACAAAACACCTATTCAAATCATAGCTAGCTACAGGGCTCCAACCATGACTATGGACACCCACCACACCTATTGTGACCTGCTGGAATGTATTAGGATTCAAGTCATCTACCCTGCTCCTGGGTGACTTCAAATACCCAACCATAGTGTGTATGACCTATGCTACCTGAACATGCATGCACATAGATTCCTCGGCTTTGTCAGTGGCAATGCAGTGGATCAACTGGTCAGCACTCCTACAACAGGTGGAAATATCCTGTACCTGGTCCAAACCAACATGAGTAGCCACTGTATCACTCCTACAGTGCCATCCTCCTTGGTAATATCTGACAACATAGCCATCACTGTTCAGGTCACCATCTCCCCTGCCCCCTCTTTACAGTGTCAAACAGAATTAACTGTACACAAATGACTATAAATCCACTCAGAGCAAGTAGAAGTAGCTGTACAGCCAATGTCCCATTTGTTGGAACTAGCAGCAGTGTCCAGGCTCACACCACAATACTATGTGGGCACCTACATAGCTGTATGGACTCAGTGGTACCTGACAGGACAACATCACCTCCCTCAAGGTAGGGTAAATGCCGTGGTGGACAGCAGCAATACACAAATACCATAATAGGTGGAAATAATTGCTGGACAGGCCAAGAAGGAACAGGTGCCTCACTGGAGTGTCACCTTTGACTGCACAAGCGAATAAGGTCACAGGTGATTTACCCTAAGGCTATCTTTGAGTGCAAATTGGACACATCCACCAACGCCAATCACTAGGCCTTCCACATGTGTCTGCAATTCCAGAGGCAACACACAAATCTGTTCTGTAGTGGTGGTCAATAACACCACATACACATATGGCATAGATATAGGCAACCGGCTGCAGACAGAAGTGTAAACATCACCCGCCCCATCCCCCATTGGTACACGTGTGCATGCAAAGCACCTGCCCCCCCTTCCCTCATCATCAGGAAGCAGGTTCATAATGCCTTCTCAAAGGCAACACACAGAAGTCTCCATAGGCCTGATACCATCCCTGGCTGCATCCGACATGAACACAGGCTTGGGCTCTCAGATCCATTCTGCACTGTAGTCAACCACAGCCTGAGCACTGTTATCATCCCATCTGCACAGAAGAAAGCCACTGTCATCCCTATACACAAAGGCCAAGCAATCCACCAACCCAGCCAATTATATGCACATCAGCCTAACTAGACTGCTCTGCAAGTGCATGGAAGGCAATATCAAGGACATTATGAACAGGGGCATGGTTAACATTGAAATGCCTGAGCCCACACAGCATGGTATTGTCAAAGGGAGATCAGGCCTGTTAAACCTGGTCAATCTCTCTGAAGTGGTCAACAAACACATGAGAGGAAGATGGTGAACAATGCCTGCCTTCACCTAGCCTAATTCTCTCACAATAATCCCCAGGCGGCCAGGATACATACATCTATAGAGCTAAGCACCAACCTATATGTTACCAGATGGGTAGCTAACTGACCCAATGATAGTACCCAAAGTCAAAGTAGTGGATCTTACCTCTACTAGTAGAGTCTTCCAAAGTGGTGTACCCCAGGGATTGGTCTGGGGCCTCTACTGTTTAAGATATATGTATCTGAGGTACAGGGCAAAAGCAGTGGTCTGTGGCTGTCCAGGTGTACAGATGCTTGCAAGCTGGCCACTGCCTTACATTCCCCTACTGATGTGAGCATCCCCCAAGAGGCACTCACCCAATTAATGACTGGTGCAAGAATCATTACCGCAAACTGAATGCTAGGAGAGGCATCATTCTCCCTGCTGTGACAGATGTCATCCACATAAAGTATGACAATAATAATGTACCGAGCATGCAGTCAGGTATGAGGAGACATGTGAACCAAGGTTGGTAGCAACCTGACAGTTTCCCACCATGTGGGCACCATTGTACGAAAGGCTGTCTGCATGGCCCACCTCACAAATATGGGTATGGCATCTAAGAACCAGGAGGCCACAACATTCCTGTACTCCACCCTAATCAGATGCATTATCAAGTACAATGGCTCCTTTGGTATGTACCTTGCCAAGCAAATGCAGCAGTTGCAGAGATCACAGAGGTTCCTCACCAGGCAATTCCAGGGTCTGCAACACCTATCCTATACAGGAAGGCTGAAAGCCCAGTCCCTGTACTTTGTCTCATGCAGACTGATCATAGGTGACCTGTGTCTGGCATACAAGGCTATGTTCAAACTATCCTTGATGGCATTTCTGCATATCTGTAAGACAAATTGCACTCAGACATCAGGCATGCAAGGCCCTCATCTGGTCTGTGACATGTATAGTACTTGTTGGCAGGATAGTGTGGTGTCCTGTACAATACACTGTCTTGAAAATACACTCCCTCCCCATGTCTAGCAGAGTACATGTATAGCCCTCTAGAAGAGGAAGCTGGACGACTGTATGGGAAATGGATGAGACATCCCTGGGATCCTGTGTGTGTCCCAGATGGACAGAGAAAACAGGTGCTGGCTTGGAAGGGGCATGGGCAAAAGTCTGGGCCAGGCTTATGAGGGCATCATCATCTTATGAGGCTATGCACCTAGTACTTTACATGTGTCCTGTACATATTGCACATTGTCCTGCAATGTTGCCTGAAATGAATCCCTGTGAGTCTGACCTGTGTATGTACTGCAGTGATAGTGTATAGTCCTGTCCCCTCATCAGTTATCATCACATATCAGTACACCTTGTCAGTGTGCATGGTCTGTATAGCAGTAAGTCAGCTCTTACAGCATGTGCATATGCACTTGGTGATACTGTACAGCTCACTCCAATAGTCTTGGTCTTGGCCACAATTACCATTCTGCTACTAGGCTCATCACACAGTGAGTTTTGTCATCCTTTGTTGTGGACCAGACTGTAGCAGTGATAGAGATGGATTGCGGCAGGCAGAACTACCGTAAGGTCTGCCCTGAAGGGCCCATAGGTATCACAGCTGTGGCAGGGAGTGTGTGTGTGTGTGTGTGTGTGTGTGTGTGTGTGTGTGTGTGTGTGTGTGTGTGTGTGTGTGTGTATCTCAGCAAACATAATACTGCAGAGTATTACTTTACATGTGTTGTGTTCCTCTCACAGGTGAACACAGGGGTTGGTGTCCCTCCCCCTCACAACCTAATGTCAGTGTCTTAGCGGACTCCCATGATGATGGTGGTCATAGTGAGGCACAGGTGGGGACATCGATGCCTGGATCCATGTCATTGTTTTGCATGCCAATTTCACCCACCATGTCCCACATACAGTCAGTATGCCCGCACATGCCCAGTCCCCAGCAGCCACACATAGTGGACAGATTAAGGGTTGTCACATGGAAAGGCTAGTGTATTGAGTATGACGAGAGTGAGTATAGACACCTGCCATAGGCAGAGAGCAGGTGAGGTCACACACAGGCAGATGGACAAGAGTGCTCAACAGTGGACTACTGCCCATGAAGCCCCTGTCGCAAGTGCCACAGCAGATGTCACCAGACGCATGTTATGGTCCATCATGGAAGCACAGGAGTGCACTGACTGAAACACCATGAGTGGCAACCTCCACGGCAGTTGTGATGCTGTACGTCATCTTGCTAATGTTGTTGATATTCAGTGGGGTGAGACATTGTCACTGCTCAAATGTGCATGGTCTGTGCTCGAGCATGTGGTGGGAGTAGGGCATTGACTAGGTGGACGTAGGTCAGAGACAGGATTGACTATGAGCCCATATGGCCATGCACATTCACAGTCCCATTGTGGCAGTTCCAACAGCACTACTGAAGGGAGGGTGCTGTCTACACCACACTGGAGCAGGCCATACACGTTGTTCTGGCCAGTCCCATCAGGGATGCAGGTCCAGCAAACAGCAATCACCATCAGCGAGTAGTACTGCACCTGTCCTTGGGCCTGGCAATGGCATTGATATTCTTGGCAGAACCATTTCCCACATCCCTACCAGGAGATGGTGAACTGTACATCCTGCCATGTACGGTCCACAGCTGTGTAACATAGACCTGTGTTGGGCATCTCATTGCTTGCAGGTGTGCAGACAAACACTCACACATCCCTATCCCAAGCCAGTCACCACCAAACATGCACAGCTCCTCTGCATGGCCCAGTTGACCATTGCCCATCTCCACACACACACACACACACACACACACACACACACACACACACACACACACACACACACACACACACAATGTCAGCCATATGGCCCAGCATACACCTCTGCCAATCCAACACCTCACCCTATGCATGGGATGATATGTGTGCCACAATCCTGTTGTCCATAACATCGATGAACAGACTTGCTCATATGGGTCTGATGCACAAGGGTGACTATGGTACAGTGTAGAATGTCATGCTGTGTAAGGTGCTGTCTGCTGGCAGTAGTTATGGGTACACATTGAGTTGTTTGTACCTTGTTAGCCATGATGCACTATTGCTGTTATTACTGCTGACTGACTGTAGTGTCACGTACTGTATTCTGGTTGTGTTCCAGGTGTCTGTGTGTCTGCAGTCTGTGGGCCTGCTGGCAGTAGCAATGTTGGGTAAGATGGAGTGGTAACACAGTCGCCTTTTCATAGCCAAGGTACAGCTGTACATATACATGTTTACCAGGTTTGTTTACATGCAACAGTGTGTGAGGGGCAATTGTAGAAGACAGTGTGACCTTGCATACATACCCTTGACACAGCCACCTAGTCTGCATACATGTCACATGGGTGTTTTGTAGGACTGCAGGGTCACACATACAGAGGAGGTTACTTGAGTACTGGGATTAGGTCCCTCACCAGCTTAGCCATTACATTCACTGTAACAGATTCAGCTATCAGCACCTGTTGCCCCTACCATTTCTGACACATCCACTCAACCATCATGCAGTTGATGAGGGTTTGCTTGGTACTGTGTATGACAGGTTTGGGTTATGTATTCCTGACACAGGTCAGCCTGTGTTAGTCTAACCTGACAATCACCAGTATGTGTGTCTGCTATCTCATATGCATGCCTGGCCTCTTGTGATGGTAGTGCACAGAGTCATAGTCCTCTACATGGGGCAGTTGATGAAGGGCTGAGCACAGCTCCTAACTGCACAGTCGTATGGATGATAGCACTAGATATTTAACACAGATACCACAGCGGTACTGTAGTGTTGCAGTGTCTGCCACTACTATTGAAGTGGGAGACAATTGCAGGGACTGTTAGGATTGGAATTAGTGGGTTCAGAAGCCCTTAACATGTTAGAGTCATCTCTCACACACACACACACACACATGCACACCACTGCATGGGAACATGCATAGAGACACGCATCCACATGGAGATGACACTTAGAGTGGATAACCTACCCATCTATTACTGTACAATGCACAGTGATACAACCATTGCACCACAGTAGCTTAGTGTTAGAAACTGTGTAACTGTGCTTATACGGTGGATGACATCTATATGGGCCAACACTAGTGTGCCACTGGGGGAGTTCACAGGGTGTAAGAGGCACACAACATGGTATAGCCATCACATACACACACTGAAGACAGCCACAGGGGCTGTGCATACAAAAACACATACACAGTCGCCGATAGACATACTGGTAACCCTATGTATCCATTTGTATGTACTATAGTGCTGCATGCTGCACATACATTATATGCCTGGGACATAACATACATCCTCTTACAACAGGTAATCTTAGAAATGCCTTCATGGATGGTGGAATAACCCATCAGACATAGTGATTGGTCTCATCTACTGCTCCTACATACCTGCACAAGTGACAGTGTGACAAACTTTGCATCAACATAATGTGTTGGTCAGGTATGATTCCTGATGCTGGCATGTGTGTCAGTATGGTAACTGTGACATGTTTGGCAATGATATCACAGGAATCCTCATTGTCAGGGGGACACAAACAACATATAGGTTGCAAACATATGGATATCCCATGTACATCTGTACAGATGACTGGTATGGGCTGTATAGTGTTACATGGTGCATGTGAGGCAGATGTCATTAACAGGGTCTTTAAAGTAAAGTCATGGGTAGGGGTCAACAGACCATACAATGGTATAACCTACACATACAACAGCCACAGGGATAAGCTTCACACACTACTATAGTTGTCAGTATTGAGATTAGAGCTCCTACCTATCCAACTATTTCCACTACACTATAACGCAGTTATTGCACACGTCACAGAGCTTAGGGGCAGACAAGTGTATACAGGTACATCTGGGATGAATGACATCAGTAGGCCTTGTAAAGTAGGGCAATGAGATGTGCACTGAGTGGTACACACTTCAAAAGGGTATAGTCCACACCCTCAGAGGATATGATTTTCACCCAAACACACACCAATGTGAGTCACACACACACATACACAGTTTCACAGCTGCCAGTATTGAGATTAGAACCCCTATCTAGTTATGTATATGACAGTGTTATGCAGTCATCACATGCAACATGGAGCTTATACGATTTAACAGTGTCACAAGGTATGTCTAAGGTGAGTACATCAAGAGCCCTTGTAAAGTATAGCAATGGGAAATCTACTGGGTGGGAGGGGCATCAAAATACATTTCCCTACAAACACACACACACACACATTTGCTGGACCTCAGAGTAAGACCCCTACCTATCTAGTTATTTGTAATACAGTGCTATGCAGTTATCACATGCACTACTGAGCTTACAACTGCCCAAAGGTGCTTCTTATGTGAATGACATCAGCAGCACTGCTAAAGTAGGGCACTGGGGGGAGGGGGTCCGTGCACATACACTTATACACACACATACACATTTGCTGGATCTGAGTGTAGAACCCCTACCTATCTAGTTGTTTGTACTATAGTGTTCATAGGTTCATAGTCATCATTCATAGTCTCATAGGCTGCCCCCGAGGGGCATTACAAGCCTAGCCCATAGTTTTGTGGCCCACGCCACACTCTTAGGTTTGAACTATGCCCATTATTTTGCTGTGCCTCTGTCGTCGCACACTGAGGTGAGGTAATCTGGGGGTATACTTGCGATCTCCCATATTTCTCTTAAACAAAGCCAGCGAGGTGCTTTGCTACATATACCGGGATTTTGTTCCATTCACATAGGAGTCTTTTGGGAATGAATCTATCCACTCCAGCACGTTCTAATGTCAAGGTTGTCATCTCAGCTCTTCGCTCTTGTGGCTCTCTTGATCTAGATTTTTTTGGTGAAGCAGCACATCAGTCAGGGGGCTTGATAATGCCTATGTCCAGCAGGCACAGGTCACCCCTGAGCAAGCGGTAAGCGGTTATGTAGTTATCTCACACGCTGGTGCTTCTAAGATAAATGACATCAGCAGTGCTGCTAAAGTAGGGCACTGGGAAGTGTTGTGGGTGGGAATGTCCAAAAATAATTAATCCTCCAAACATACACACTTACAAACACTTGCACATACACTAAGACACACACACACACACACACACATAAATTTTCCAGTCCCGACAATAGAACCCCTGCCTATCTAGTTATTTTTACTATAGTGTTACATAGTTATTGCATGCACTACAGAGCTGGCAACTGCCCAAAGGTGCTTCTAAGGGGAATAACATCAGCAGGACTGCTACAGTAGGGCACTGGGAAGTGTTGTGGGTGGGAAGGTGCTCAAAATACATCATCCTATAAACATACACACACACACACACACACACACACACACACACACACACACACACACACACACACACACACACACACACACACACACATATGCAGGTGATGTGATGATATAACACCCACCTCAGTACTATTACACAATTGGGCTCACCTTTTATGCTAGCACATGCAACTGGTTACAACCAGTATGCCACTGTCCACAGCAGGACATCACTCTATGCCATTCAGGTTATCCATGTGTGTGACTCACTCTATGTGTGCCCCCCTGTGTATCTCTATCTCTCTCTCTCTCTATCACTATCTGTATCTCACTTTCCCACATCTGTGTGTGTGTATGCTTGACATATTGTTATCCATTGCCCATATATATGTCTGTGTATCACATGCAATGGATGCAGATATATCACATATGGCCCACCTACAACAAGTTGAGGGTAATGCTGTCTGATGGGTGTGTGTAGGGACAGTTAAGTTGTACATAGCTGTCTGTATGCGCAGAAATATATACCCAATGCAGTTATATAGTCTGATGTGGGTTCAGACATAGCCTGTGATTGTCTAAGTGTAGCAGTATGCCCAGTGTGACCTTCTATAGTGAGAGGGGGACTCCATAAAAAAGAGATAAGTGTACTCTGGTCTGGGGTTTTGTGTGCTACAGCCATCCCTCTCAGGAGTAAACAGGACTTTCCTAGGGATACTGGGTTTGTTTAGCAGACATTTTCTGACATATCTGTAGTCTGACACTGCAATGTATTGTGTTATTACCTAGTGACAGACATCCTCAGATCATCACAGTGCTTCACCAGAGGAAGACAAGATGTATGATGCACAGACCAATACTATGAGCCCCGCTATGTACATTCTTGCTCAACAAGGCCAGTTGAGAGGTGTGGCTACAGGCAGTTGACTGTTGACTATCCTACCCTATAAGCTCTGTAGCACATGCGATAACTGTGTGAAACTATAGTACAAATAACTAGATAGCCTGACTCCCCCATTAGGGAAACCACCATAAAAATTTTTCCAAAGCCAGTTTCATGCTTCTTAAGAAAGAAGTGGCAAACTTCACGACACCCATACAGATGGACAATAGAGGTATGACTTCTGAATCCTACACAAATGCACTTTATAAGCACTTACATGAGTGCATGGATCGTGCTATCCATAACAGAACCAATATGCTATCCTCCAAAAAAAGGAAGCCAGTCTGGTGGCCCCCTGCCATAAACAAACTCTACAACAGAAGAAAGAAACTTGCAAAAAAAAGAGTAAACTCCCATGACTGGAGGAACTCCCTGATCAGCCTCAGTAAGAAGCTGAGATCCCTCATAAAATCCTCCTAAGCTAGTTATGAAAACAAAATCACCACTGATTCTAAAGACAACCACAAAGCATTCTATAGCTATATCAAGAATCTCAATGGCAACACTCAGATCTGCTTTGAGTTACAGCACAATGACACTAAATATACAGAACCAACTGATATTGCCAACATCCTGGCAGATAGGTTCAGTGCTACCTTTACACCCCTCTCAGCCCCTAAAGGGCCCATCTCTATACCAGAAGAATGCAAAGTTCCTGTTATCATGGCTGCACAGAAAAAAAAAACACTCTCCAAAGCCAAGAACACAGCATCCATGGGATCTGACAACATCCCAGGCTGCATTCTACACAAACTGCAGAATGAACTGGCACCTCACCTAAGCACCATGTTCAATCATAGCCTCACCTTAGGCTTTGTGCCCACTGAATGGTGCACAGTGATGGTTATCCCACTCCACAAAGGGGGGAGCCACCATGGATACCAGGAACTACCACCCCCATTAGCCTAACATGCCTGGTCTGCAAGGCCACGGAACGCATCATCATGGAACTTATAGACAAGACATTGGTAATCTCCAAACTCTGGACCCCACCCAGTTCAGGTTTGTAAAAGGCAGATCATGTCTCCTAAACCTGATAAGACTTCTTTGAAGCAGTCACCAAAGCCGTAGACAAGGGTAAGGTGGTACACAGCCTATCTAGATCTCGCCAAGGTTTTTGACACCACCCCCCACTCTGGAATTAAAGATAAACTCACTAAACTTGGTATAAATCCCTATGTCACAAGATGGGTTGCCAACTGTCTCACTGACAGAACCCACACTGTGAAAGTAGCAGACTCCAAAACCAACTTCAGACCAGTGACAAGTGGAATGCCACAATGTTTAGTCCTGGGTCCTCTCCTGTTTGGTATCTGGTTTTCTGAAGTACAGGCTAACACAGAAGGTCTTTGGCTAATGAAGTTCACAGATGACTGCAAACTAGGAACCATAATCTAAACTCCTAATGATGTGCACATCCTACAAAAGGGCCTCACGGACACAGAAGCCTGGTGTCAAAGCCATGGCCTCAAGCTCAATGCCAAAAAGTGTGTTGTCATCCCCTTTGGTAAAAACTCTGTACCTATGAGCTACCACATAAGTGATTGTCTACTTAACACTGAAAGTGTGATAAGAGACCTTTGGACACAGGTGGACAGTAGTCCTCCTTTGATAATCACATCATCACAGTATTCCGGAACTCCTTCTACATGGCACACCTCATCACAAAAGTTTTCTCATCCAGGAAAAAAGAGGTCATTCTTCCCCTCTACTCATCACTCAATCTACTCATCACTCATTAGACCCATTATAGAGTACAATGCCCCTTTTGGTATGTACCTCACAAGACATCTACAACAACCGGAAAGGCCACATAAATACCTCACAAAGAGAATTACCAGCCTCAAACAGATGCCCTACACAGACCATCTCAAAAAACTCCAGCTTTACTCCGTTGCATATCGCCTACTCAGAGGTGATCTCTGCCTAACATACAAAACTATGTCAAACCCAGAGCTGTTGGACATGCTCCACTGCTGGAGGGATAGATTCCTGTCCCAGAGACTTCCCATACTCTGGAAAAAACTACCTATCTATATCAAACAAAGCTCCTCATTAGCACTCTTCAAGAAAAATCTTGATGATTGGATGGGAAATAGGAAATTCACCCCGGGGATCACCTCTGTGGCTCTGCTCAACAGGGGCACAGGAAAATAATTTTCTTGGGTGGCAAAAGCCAGGGTACCTTTTTGGCTAGGCTTATATGGGCCCTAGGGCCAGTAGCCCAGTACCTACTTATGAACCTTGACTCTATGACACTGTGTAAACAGTCAAGCAACTTGATGATATACTGGCTGTGGATCTCCTGCTTGTGTAGTATCTTTCTTACCTGAGATGTCATATCCTGGTGTGGCCATACCTCTCAACTGTACATTTTGTTGGCACATTGTCCAGGTATTTGCCTAGAGGTTTCATCCAAGATACATAAACTTGTGTCTTTATGGCAGGTTAGTTGCATATAATTGAAGACATGTTACAAAATAATGACAGAGATTACTGTTTCAGACTACATAACCTTCAGACAATTCCCACTAATGCAAAACCCCTCATCCTACCAACATTCTTAGTATGTAAGGGCAATATTTACAAGACATGCCTATCATTGTGGCTTTGTCCCACTTTTATTTCTGACCTTGTCCAGATATCTTGCTGTCAGAATTGGGAGGTATGGGTGTGGTTCTAGAGTACACTCTACTATGCAGACATGTCCATTATATGTGTAGTATATTCCACACAGCACTGTGACTTCCAGGTATGTCAATGGCAGAGCAGTAGGTGTAGCTGACATGCATAATATTTGGAACTGCAGTTATCTGCACATGGCCCTGTCAAAGACAGCACTGTACCTAGGCCACTACAACACAACAGCCGGGAGTAAGTGCTGGCCAGATACTGACAATATTAACCACACATACACATAGCTCATTGATCCCTGCATATTGAGGACATGCATCATGTTTTCATGTGTATTGGGACAGCCTTGGCAATGTGTACACTGCTGCTATTTCCCTGCAAACATACAGGTTACTGCATTTCTGTGGGAATATGGGGGGGGGGGGCACTCCTATCAACTGTACACACTTGCAAAGACTGTGCTGATATTTGCTTTATATTTTGGCTCCATTTAGCATACAATTGTGCCATGTCTTAGGGACTAGAGGCATATCACTAAAGACCACAGGACAGATTGTAATGGCATACATTTGAGTTTCAGGCTTCTTATCATTTACAGCCTCACTGAAACTGCAAGACCTGCTGTGCTATCACTGTGTAAGTCTGTGGGGGGGGGGGGGGTAAATCAACATTGTCACCATTTGAGGGGCTTTGACAGACATTTCTTTATGGTTTTCTACAGCTGCCTTGCTGGATGAGGCTGAGGAGTGAGTATGGGGCACCCATACTGACATCCATGTCTGAGCCCTTTGACCCTCCCCCATTTAGTTGGCCCTCCACATATACTGCAGTGGAATATGCCACCTTGGGTATTACTGCATAGAGTGGGGAGGCCAGTATTGGGCAGGCATTTCCTGGTGTCCCACATAGCTGTCAGTTGTCTGCTGCTATCCCAGTAGGCCACCTTATTCCCTTGCATGCATGCAGCAATACCATAGATATGCTACCAGAACATACTGATACATTCATTTATTGTTAAGAAGACTGACTTACCTTGTGCCTGCGGCAGTTGTGTGGAGTTGTGAATGGTGCTTAAGGGTTGCTTATGTCAGATGCACACAGTACACTGCATATACATTGTAAGTTACAGGTAGTGTGATGTGTGTGTCATCCATTTTTGCTGTGTGTGTGAGTCAGAGAGAGGTGTTAGTCCCTGAGTGCATACAGTATCAGTGTATGTGCTATGCATTGCCTCTTTTCCAAGGCCAGGCCATAATGGGCATGCCTTCATCTGTCTACAGGAGCTGGCTCAGGGAGTTCCTCCTCCAAGTCCCTCTGTGCCTGTGGGGACCTTGGCAATGGTGGGGAGAGTGCGTGGTCCTTCCCTGTGCTGTTCCTGCTACAGCTGTTTCTGCAGGATCATATTGTGTAGCATGGCACATGCTATGAACATGTGTGTATATGTTGCTGGAGAGTACTGCAAAGCTCCACCAGATATATCAAGGCAGCAGAACCATGACTTGAGCATACCAAACATATGCTTTATAATGATCCCGGTTTGTGCGTATGCCTCATTATGGCGTTCTTGAGTGGGTATGTGTGCATTTTTGATGGGTGTCATCATCCATGGCTGTAGTGCATAGCCAGCATCCCCCACCAGATGGCCATACGGGATATCTCCCCTGGCAAATCTCTGATACAGCTGCGAGGAATGCCAGATGTGGTAGTCATGATAGCCTCCAGGGCTGCCAGCACACACATTCATGATAATGCCCTGGGCATTGCACATGACCTGGCAGTTGATGGAGGGGAAGCCCTTGTGGTTTATGTAGACCCTACCCTGGTCACCAGGTGGTGCTTTGATGTGGATGTGCTTGCAGTCTAGGATACCCAGTACCTCCAGGTAGTCTGCTACATGGTGAAAGAGGTGCATATTGCTGGTCAACTCCTCAAGAGTGTTGGGGAAGTAAATGTGCTCAATGGCATGTGGTAGCATGGCATCCAGAAACTGGTAGAGTACCCTGGATACAGATGCATGTGAGACCCCTGTGATGTCCCCAGTAGGTCTTTGGAAAGTATCTGTAGCTAGTATTCTTAAGGCTACACATACCTTGGTATCCACTGGGATGGCTTCCCCTCTGTTGGTTCTGGGTCTGGGTCTGAGTTGGGGCTCACACAGCTTGATGATTTGCTGAAGTATGTCTCTGTACTCCCTGTAGTACTCTACTATATCCAATTCATGTAGACCCTGGGTCTGAACACTCTTCTCCACCTCCTCAGTCTGGGACAGTTGTCAGTATTATCCTCCTCACCGTCGTCAGCCTCCAGCACATACTGATGTATCAAAGCAACAGCAGACCCTAACATTTTGTTTGTTAAAATTCCCCCGCATGTGTACACCAATGTTGCAGAGTTTGTGGGGAAAAAACAAACTGAAAGGTGTTTGCACAGTTTATACTGTTGTGTGCAGATGCTGCCTGTATGATTGGCTGGTTGTGATACATTCCACCTCCTTGCTATTTTATTTATACTTGTTTGCTTGTATTCTGGTATTTCCCTTTTTTGTTTTTTTCCCTTCCTATTTCCACCCCTTTTAAGTGCAGAGGCACACTGCGCAAACCCGGTGCCCAAATTTAAACAGTTCTGCTATTTCCAGGGTTTTTATTTTTTTTTGTAGTCCTGATGTGCACAGTGCAAACCTGTTTCACTGAAGTAAACACTTTGCAGTAGATATGGCCCTCTCCTGGACACAAACACACTTTTCATTTCATGGAATAACTCAATACAGCCTCAGACATACTCCCTTGTAAAGCTGTGCTTAGCTAAGCTCAAATGGGAGCCATGGAGCTCCAATGTGCTTACAAGCAGGCATGACACACCCTCTTTTCATGTCAGTTGCTCCTTCTGCTTACATTGTAGAATTATAGCACCTACACGGTTAGGTGAAGCCAAAGAATGGTCTCCCATTTGTCATTCAGTAAAATTTGCCCATTTGCATACCCCACTGCCTTAGTCCCTGGTTACACCTCTACACCAGAGCCTTCCTCTTTAGCAACCAGTGTTACCTGTTATTGTTTTGATTCTGCATGCCATAAACTATAATGGCAAAATGCAAATTTCACTTAAAATTGTCTCTTCACATTTTTTATCATTTTTGGCACGATCACGTTTGCGTGCCGCTGCCCTATGCTTAAATGGTCGAAATCATCCAAAAAAAAAAACACATTTTTCAATGCTTTTCCATGCCAATGACCATGTATTTGGCCATTGGCATGCCTAAGGATTATAATACATGCTTTACTTTGAGCTGTCATACCTCCGTTTGATTTTTGCAGAAATGTATTTGGCTAGTAGCCGAATACATTTCTGCAGCAGACACCATTCTGGCACGGATGCCTGTCTGCTTACTGAATCACTAATTTACCTCATCTGCATAGTTTTCACCAGAAAATGAGTTAATTAGCATTATTTAAAGGTGTCCATTCCAGAATAGAGTAGCCAGGTTATTGTCTGCCCCCAGCCTGGTTTACTGAATCACACAGGCTCAGATCTCCGTGTTCGGGCCGAACCACTATTTGGACAAGGGATTTTAGCTTACTGAATCCCAGGGATGATCTTTTTCAGTCTGCAGAATTTTGCTTTTTTCTCAGTGTTTTCAAAACATTAATCATAGACTACAACTCTTATCCCATGATCTTTGCTTTGGTCAGTGATGCACTGATATATCTGTGAACCATGCTCATTTAAGCACTAACTTGTATATTTTTACAACTGATAAAGACAAGACATAAAATAGTAAGTCTGTGTTTATTTGCTTTTTTAATTCTTTAACAGATGTCAGTACTATCAGTGTGACTTAGCAGGTCACATTCTTTGCTTTAATACCAGGCATTTCAGTGCAGTTAGGGTACTAATGGGTAGAAACCCATTATCAGGCATTCAGATTTTTATTCTGGTGTACAGATTGTAGTGCCACATTAAGTCAGTGTTGCACTGTTCCTCTCTTATGGATGAAATATTACAATTGAGATCTCATCTGCTTCGGTTAGTGGTAGAGCACAGTCATGTTAAAGGTCCTATGGTACTTACTGGAGAAAGTTTCTTGATCATATTTCCTATAGTCATAAATACCACTTCCAGTTCTAGTTACGCTGAAATAGGCTTTGTAGCTATAATAGGATGCACTTATTTAACAAAATGAAATGAAAAACATTCAGTTTCAAGCATCATTAGATGGCTACATTGACATACACAGGATAAAGTGTAAACACACCTAACAGATTCCTAGAAAGGAGTGCTACTTAAGCAATACACAAAAGCAGCATTTCACGGCACATTTGACCAGTTTTCTCATAAAGAAACAAGCAAAACACACACACATGCCATGAATCAAAAACACTTGCTGCACATATTTGACTAAAGTGTCTGCATGCTAAAAAAATTAAACAATGTAAAATAGGTTATACCATTAACCACTAATGAATCCTATCAGAATATCTTGAAAAAATCCTGAATCACTGTAACTATTGTAAATCAAGTGAAGAGAAAACATTGCTAAATGAGCAAGACAACAGCTAGAGATACCCTATGTATTTCAGTCACTTGAAATGTAAGAAAAGTATATCCATAGCAGAGAAACGTAGATGAAAATGCTGACATAAGCAAGCATCTCAAACAGTAAAAGGAAAATGATGCTGGCAAAATATCAAGGTGCACAGTAAGATTATGACACTTAGATATTTATGGTGTAGTGAGATAGACTATAAAGAAATTGATAGATAAATCACAGACTGTATTTGCAGTTTTACCTTTTGTTTGCCCTTCTACTTCCTCCGGAGTTTAGTAGCCAGAGGACGGAATATGATGGAGTGTCACAAGGTTGAATGACTGACAGTTTATGATAAAGGTCAGCAGACACTGTTTACACAGCTCTTTTAACATTTTTTCCTAGCTCGGGCCTTATATTAAATCGGATTTCTTTTATATAGTGGCTTTGAGGATTTCTGTCTGTGTCTAATAACTGTCAGTCAGAGATGCTTTCAGGTTTTCTTCATGGCTGGTTTCTTGAATTGCTTAACACAGTCTTTTAAGTTCTAAGGTTGGTGAGCAGGAAAAAGAATTGCTATATAGAAATGAAGCTTTAAAACTGGACTCCAGCCTGTATGACATCATACTTCATATACGCCTTGCTGCGTCTACACTAAATAAAATCTTACCACCAGTATCAGATTCTTTATCACAAACTGGAAGTAGTTTATTAGTTTGAAAACATTTCCAAATAACAAGTTTGTTTTTAATGCTCCAGACTCATTTTTCAGTAAAAATCTGCCAGAAAAAAAATCTACAGAAGCAAATCAAAATGAATTGATTACTACACCATTCACAATGACAGAACCCTTCTGACTTCTATGGAAATGTTCCCTAGAATATCCTGAGCATCCTAGGCAGTAGCTGCCACTTTATATTTGTTTTCTCAACCATCCATTGGCAAACTGGCACCTTCCTCGATTTAAAGTTAAGGACCAAAAAAAAAAATCCTGTAACTGTAGCAAGCTGTTTACTGCAACTGTACAGAGCTTGCTACAAAAACCACACACTTCAATTACAGCTGCAGATGTAGTATTGACATTCCTTTATGAAATTGTAATATTTTTGTAGCTTTATAAATCAAAGCAGTACTGTACTCATGCATCATCAAGACCTACCCATCATGTCCCTGACAGGCTTCACACAAGGGAGCAAGACACCCATTGTAACATATAATGAGCAGTGGAATGCATAGATGCATGGTGTAACTTGTAGTCTACCAAAGCCAAATTTGTGGCAAGGTTGGCCTCCCAGGTCAAGGACAACCACAAAGCATTCTTTAGCTATGTCCACAACTTCAAAGGAATACATAATTGTATGAAGAGCTCATTGTAAATGGAGCCACCTATACTGAGCCAGAAGATATAGCAAACCTCCTGGCTGATAAATTCAGCTCCAACTTTACTCCTCTCTCCCCCTCAACCTTCCCTCAGGAAATATCATCAAATATAACTACCCCTACTATCACTAGGGAACAGGTCCTCAATGCTCTCTCTAAGACCAAGAACACTGCATCAATGGGCCCAGACAATATTCCAGGATGCCTTCTAAATAGCATGAAATATGAACCATCAGGGCTTCAGGAATTACTATTTAACTGTAGCCTCCAAACAGGCTTCATGCCTCATGAATGGAGAAAGGCAACAGTCATCCCTCTGCACAAAGGTGTGCCATCTACAGACCCTAGAAACTACAGACCCATAAGTCTCACTAGTCTTATGTGTAAAGCCATGGAAAGAATTATCATGGAGATGATCAACAGAGATATAGTAAATCTCCAGACACTGGACCCAACCCAGTTTGGTTTTGTAAAGGGCAGATCATGCCTATTCAACCTGGTGGACTTCTTTGAGAAGGTCACCAAAGCAATGGATGAGGGCAAAATCATTCACACTGCCTACCTTGACCTGGCCAAGGCATATGACACAATATCCCACTCGAGCATTGTTGACAAACCCAAGAGGTTAGGTACAAACCCGTATGTCACCCGGTGGATAGCCATCTGGCTCACAGACAGGACCCAGGAAGTTAGAATTGGGGAGTCCACCTCTACAAAGAGGCCAAGCACAAGTGGTGTTCCTCAGGCATCAGTCCTTGGACTGCTCCTCCTTTTTGCCATTTACTTCTCAATAGGGAAGTCCAATGTCAGTGGTCTCTGGCTGACTAAATTTGCAGATGACTGCAAATTAGGAGCCGTCATTGAATCTTACACTGACACAAATGTTCTCCAGGAGGGGCTGACACAGACAAACATCTGGTGTCAGAATCATGGACTAAAACTAAATGCCAAGAAATGTACAATAGTATCCTTTGGGAAGTCATTCATCCCTGGTAACTATCATATTGACAACACATCCCTTAGAGTTGACCCAGTAGTCAGGGACTTAAGGATACACATAGATAGTAGTCTAGCCTTTGATCATCACATGTCTACAGTGGTGAGGAAATAATTCTGTGTTGCGCAACTTATAAACAAAGGTATGACATCCAAGTCCAAGGAAGTCATTGTTCCACTGTATTTGACATTCATCAGACCTATCACTGAGTACAATGCCCCCTTTGGTATGTACCTAACCAGGCATATCCAACAACTGGAATGTCCACAGGGGTTCCTCACTAAAAGAATATAGGGCATAAGTAATATGTTCTAAACCGACCGCCTCAAGGCCCCATGCTGTCTCCTACAGGCTTTTGAGGGGATAACTATGCCTGGCATACAGGGCATTGTCAGATCCTACTCTGATGGACCTCCTTCATATCCACAAAACAAACAGTACCAGAATTACCCATTCTAAATATTTAAACCTTGCCTGTGATACAAGTAGGACCTTCTGGAGAGATAGGTATGTATCCCAGAGACTACCCTGTCCATGGAACAGACTCCCCATCCATGTGAAGCAGAGTTCCTCCCTAATCCAGTTCAACTGCATCTTGGACAATTGGATGGGAAACCAGAAATTCATCCCTGGTTTGGCACCTATGTCTCTGATGCAAACAGGTAACCTGTAAATGGTACATCTCCCAGACCCATGCTTACACTTATCAAGGGTATCAGAACCCTTCAGAGATTTGGATGCATGGCTAGGCTTAAAAAGGCCCTTGTGGTCATTAGCCTAGTAAACACATATGAACTACCATGTGAAAAGAGACACATAGCACAAGGGCATGTCAGGTCATTATCCTGCTATGGGAGTCAGTTCACCCTCACTGGAAACACAGGCAAAGGACATGACAGGGTATTGCTGAGCTGTGGGCAGGTGCAGCCAAACAGGGACAAGACTACAAGGCATGACTGGGTCAGTATTGCTGTGAGGGAAGGCTAGCACTGTATTATCAGCAGCTACACCACACAAGATACTACTGGGTATAATAGCCATCCCATTCATTCATCACACCATGCGCCTTGAGCACAGAGGCATATGACAGAGGGTAGAGGGAAACAGCCCATTGCTTCTGTCACCCTGTTACAGGCTGTTATGCTAACTACAATGTAGCAGACAGGTGTGTGCCCACCAAAAAGAGGCAAGATGATAGTGTGGAGACATTGGTGTATGACAAGTACAGTCATACAGACACAAAAATTGATCCTCCTATGTAAACCAGAGGTGCACATGTCTTTGCATTGGACTGATTAAATGTCAGTGACAAGAAAATATTGTCACATCAGTGAGAGGTGCTGCTGCAGACCCTATGCACACAAGGTATGTGTATCCTTAAAAAGGTAAAGCAGGTAAGGTTTTTAGAACTAAAAAAGTGTCAGGGATTCATGCAGTACTTCAGTGCTGTGGGCAGCCATAATGGAACAGCAGTTGATGTGCATCACACGTTCATAGATATGACCAAGGCACAAAATATTGCCAGAGAAAAATTCAGCACAGAAGGTGGACCATCACCACAGAGGTATCTTGCAGAGATCAAAAAGTTCCTGCTAACGTGTCCAAGGCAAGTGTGAGAATTGTCATACATGTATGACAGTGATAGTAATGTGGATGCAGTCCATAGCTTCCAGAACCTCAGGAAGATGGGCTTTGTCATAGAAGGCCTACATTGTGGTAATTCTGTCTTCTGCTGTCTATGGAAGCCATGTATGCTGCTCTATATATTGTATCATTACATCATGGAACTGGTATAAGATTTATGAAGTCAATGTCTGTGAAATTTTTTACGTGTCCATTGCTGTATAGTGAAAAATCCCATAACAAAGATGATTAATGCTTTACAAACCTAAATTTACGCTGGAATAGGTATTCTATGCATCACTCTTGAATCCATATGAGGCTGGTGTATGTCTACTAACTCTCATATGGTATCTCTGTCCTCACAGTAGTGGTATCTCTGTCCTCACAGTAGTGGTTGACAATGCTCTGGTAATGGAGATGATGGTGTGTTAGCTACTGGCGAACATGTCCGCATTAGGGAGCGTGACACATGCAACATCATAGACAGAGGCTATGTAAGTGGTCAAAGGATGGTAATAACACATGCTACTCTGTTATGCTTTGTGTACACCAGGAAATCCTGCTATTCATAACACGGATTGCTACAGCCCATTCTGATAAATTCATATTTTTCTGATTTGCTTTGCCATGTTTGATTTATTCATTTGTATGCATCGCAGCTTGCATTAGCCTGCAGACACTCATTTGCATGCCATTATACAGTCATTTGCATGCCATGCATACCCCACTATTTTTTCTGGTAGTGCTGTCATGCTACTTGTGTCTCTGAGTCACTCCATCCTTGTGTGTTGCCACTCACCAGCTATTTTGCATAATGCCATTTCTTTCTAAATACCATCGATAAGCTATACAGATGGAAGCTAACGTGGCTAAATTGATGGTCTAAAAAATCTACAGCTGAAGGTCTTGGAATATGTAATTTAATGACAAGGTGTGTGAAGTCATAGTTTAGTTGTTATTCAACGCTTATTTTTTTCTTCTTTATTCCCATTTACTTAACTGATAGACTGACTTCTGTATCTGGTGGCTGGAGAGTTGAGACCATACATCTCAACCTCTTAGCAAAAGAAATCTGGACAAAGCCTACAATAATGGTGGGAAAAAAATCCAAAAACAGGGACTGATTTTAAATATCGCTCCTATAAGCTTGCTAAGTTGCTTGAGTAACAGGATTTGAGTCAGCATGCATCTTCTGAAAGATATGAAGTCAAACTCAAATGTATGCCATTATTTATTAACTTCAGTCCTTAGTTATTTGCCAGAAAACCCCATATTTTATGAGACATAGACTGACAACATGAAGCAAAAATCAGAAATTTCTGCAAAAATCTAGACAGTTGGGAGGTATGATTGAGGGAGAATCTGCTGTTGGACTGTTTCAGTATTCTGTGATTTATAAAGAGCAGATTGCATTTGAAATACTTAGTTTGCTGATTATTCAGTGTCTTAAAAGCTTAAACGACTGTACAATTTTATATTGACGTATGTTGTGGGTTCTTAAGTTTTATTCACAGTATATTACCATGCAATACACAACCACACGCTACATGGTAAGCACTAGAATGATGATGTAAATAGAAAGCAGAGGCACCAATCTAATTACTAGCAGCTAAGTTTTTGAGAAGTCCAGGGTCAGCTGCAAACTGTTCCAAGAAAGGAAAGTATGATCTGGCATCCATGAGATGGAGCTCCTTCTCTGGAACTGTGAGATAGATGGGTTACCGCTTTAGCAGTCTGATTGGTTGCCGGGGGTAAGTTGGAAAATCAAAATGCTCTGGTAAGTTAGAAAATCAAAACGCTCTGTTAGGAAATGAATATTTCATGAAGTGCTGATAATAGCAGTACGTTATTATGAAAATGACTGTTGCAGGTGAAACACTGCCTCTGGAAAGTTGAACCTCATATGGTAGAGATCAACTTTCTAAAATTTTGAACAACGGAAAACAACAAAATCCTGCACCCTCCATTCCCCCTGCATATTATATATACCAATTCTGAGATTGCACTACAGTGGGATAAGGGTAAATTCCTCGATCCTCACTATACCATAATCTCCATTCAAAAGCTTCGACATATATATATATATATATATATATATATATATATATATATATATATACATATATATATATATATATATATATATATATATATATATATATATATATATATATACATATACATACACATACTTTACATTACTAAATGTCCACAGTGCCGAAGACAAATTCACTGAGACAAAAATAATTGAAACATAAAATGCCAAACAGCTCTATTTTTCTCAGGACAAGTAAAAAGTTGCCCAATATGGGGAATAATGCCCTTTTCCCAACTGTAGTGTGATCCTGGGTTGGTATATATAGTTAGGGGGTGTAGGTGGGTTTCAGAGAGTACAGTGTGTTTTTGTGTAGTTTTGGGCAAGTGTTTACTTGCCCTCGAATATATATATATATATATATATATATATATATATATATATATATATATATATATGTATTTATATTTATTTATTTTTTTAACTAACATTTGTATACCAGGATTGTCTGACTGGACAGCAAGTGTCCTTTTTCAATGGAGTCCTGGGGAGAAACTCTACAATGTTACATAGTAATTTGGTGAAATTAAAGTTAACAATGTTTAACCAAAGTTTAAAAAGTTTAACGTTATTTAGAAGAAAAAACTGGTTACAAGATGTATAGGAGAGCCTAAAGAGCCTAAATACAGTATATATAATCTTCATAGAAGAAAAAAGTATGATAGATAATTACATTGAGTTCAATCTGCAGGGTAGAGTACAAGACCGTGGAAAGATGTTCTATAGGGGGTGGCTATGGATAATAGTGTAGTAGAGGTGGGGTCAGGGAGCATCATTGCAGTTATAGTTGGTTTACATAAAATTGTGATTTAAAGAGTTTTTTGAATGTGGTACAGTGGCTTTGTAACCTGAGGTGTGGGGGTAGTGTGTTCCACATTTCTGCAAGTTAATAAGGGAAGAGAGATTCCCCTTAGCTATTTTTACATGGAATGACTTTTACTAGGGCTTTGTTACTGGATCAACGTTCCCTGTTGGTACTATGGAAGTTTAGTAGGCCTGTTAGGGAAGGGTTCTTTTCAGGATGGTACAGTATTTGACGGGCTAAATTGAGTTGATGGTGTTGAAGTAGGTTAGGGAATTCTAACCAGTGTAGTTTATGTAGGGATTTGCAGTGGTGAGACAGTGATTTAGCACTGGTTGCAAACCTAGCTATTTTGTTAGTCGATTTTATTTAGATTTATTAATATTGGATATGCATAGGGTTGGTAGGAGATGAGTTCTGGCTATGGGAGTTCTTGAATCAGGGGTTAGGAATTTCTTGCTACGATAGAGGCAGCCTAGCTTTTTGTGGACTTTGGTGATGGTTAGGTATATGTGTTTACTAAATTTACGTTGGTTGTCAATTGTAAGTCCTAGTAGTTTGGCCTCAGAAATAGGAGTTATGAGGGTCTTAGTGGCTAAAAGAATGGAGAAGGTGGGGTCAAAGGCCTTTGTTGGGTTGAATAGTATTAGTTGTGTTTATTTAGGGTTCAGTATTAGCTGTGAATTATTTAGCCAGTTTTCTATTTCTGAGAAGGATTCTTGAGCTTGGGTTTGTAGCAGCTGGAAACTGGGTGCATAGCAGATCAGGGTAGTGTCATCTGTGTATTGGATAATGTCAGACTTTGTAGTTGCTAAGTGGAGTTGCTTTGTAAAGACATTGAATATTTATATATATATATATATATATATATATATATATATATTAGGAGGGTTGTTTTTATCGAACTGCTGGCTCATCACAGATGATGTCTGCTTTATGTGCAGAATCATTATACAGTAGGATTTTAACCTTTCCTCACTTTTTTGTGATTTTGGAGTTGGTATACATGCTTACCAGAGGGTAGGGGGCATAATCCCCTCACATATGTTGTCCATGGAGCCTTGCCGTCTTGCAAAAAAAAAAAAAAAAGTTTGTTTTCTTTCCTTTTTTTTTAATTTTGCAAGTACCAAAGGCTGTGCTTAGCACATGTTTATTGGCATTTAGTTTCAACCATTTGTAGTCTATGCTAATGTAAGCACACATAACTATATATATATATATATATATATATATATATATATATATATATATATATATATATATATATATATATATATATATAATTATATAGATATAGATATAGATATATATATATAAATAAATAAATAAACACACACACACACACACACACACACACACACACACACACACACACACACACACACACACTGACATAAATGTGACTTTTTGTGGTATGTTGGTGATGGAAATATGTGTTTGACTTTAGAAAGTTTCAGAATATGTATTTTGTCTTTAAAACTTGGTAATAAATGTGTATATTACTTTAAATGCCTGTAGGTGAGAGTATTCTTATGCAGAGTTTGCTAGGCTATATTTTGTACTAGTTAGCACACAAGATTTTATGCGTCTATATCACGTTATTGAAAGTTTACTTAATCGAATCAATAAAGATCTAACTTTTTTGATCGATTAAGTAAAACATCGAATAATGTAAAAAAAAAAACTAATTAAAAAAAAACAAAATGGCATAGGTGGGGGGGCAAGCCCCGCTGCACCCCCCACACCCCCCACACCCCCCTACTTAAATATACCAACTCTGAGACCACACTACATTGAGGTAAATGGAAATCTCCCCTTACGGAGATTTCCATTTACTTGCACGATGTTCTTCACTTTCGATATTGTCGTGCCGACAATATCAGACTCGATATTGTCAGCTTACGACAATGTGAAGTAGACCCGATTTTATTTGTACCTTAATATCCTATAAAACTAGGCTGCCTAAATTCAGCAGACAAAGACGCTGGTTTTTCACTGAAGAGGCATTGGAAAGAAGGACTGAAATAAGGCTGTGAGAGAGTGGAGTGACAACCCAATTGGTAAACCTGTGAAGGCAGCCGAGTTTGGAGACGAGAGCTTGGCAAGAGAGAGACCCACACCCTTATAATTTTGTTGCTGATTTTCTTCCCAAACCATATTTGCTGGAAGAGATGACTCATTATCTCAAAATATGTTAATCAATCTAAGTTAAAACAATCTCTGGTATTCGTTTTGAAATGATCCAGCTTGGTGATATATACTGCGGGTGTATTATTTCCATTTTTCTAAAGCATTTGAAAAGTCACTTATTTCTTAGATTCACAGATCACAGCTTTATATTATGTTTCAACACTTTCCAAGGGAAGTAAATATTGTGGGAAGAAATATCCAGGGAATTGTTATGGCTAGGCTTGTATAGGCCCTAGGGCCGATAGCCTAGTACCAACCTATGAACCTGTGAAGACTTATTCTTCCTTCCCCAGCCTCAAGTTCTCTTTGTTTATGCAATCCAGTCATTCAATACAGTTTCTCATTTCTAACAGACAGCGTTCACCAAATGTTAGTATATCCGACATTTTCCTTAGGATAATATTGGGGGGTCCCCAATGTCACTAAGAAGCAGAGCTCAAACCTTTTTCTGTCTTACTTGTATCTCCATTGGACAAAGTATGCTCCTTGAAATGCGTCTTTACCTTCCTTTTCGTCTGTTATTAGCTTTTGCATATGAGCAAAACTGAATGTCTAAAACTTGGCCTGAAAACACCTTAGAGCTTTAAAGTACTTATTGCTGCCTCCTGCCCCACATATTAGCAGATTTCCCTGAAGTCACCCCCTCAGTCACTGTTCCTAGGTTTCATGAACTTGACAACATCCTATTGTTTGGCATTTTCCTGGTGTTTACCATAAAACCACATGAACTATCTTGGAAAAACTTCCAGTTAACAAGAGTTCATCATCTCAAACTCTTCACATTTCCCTTTTGAAGGAAGGTATTCCCATTATTACCAAGTTACTGGGATATATTTTTAGACTGAGTGTTATCACTGACTGAATTACTTTTGCATGTAAGACTTTAATTCACAAGTCCCAGAATCTAACAATCTAACATTTGTTCTTTGATGAGCATTTTTGAAAAATTATGCTGCCAATTACTTTATTATATATATATTATATATATATATGAGTCCCCTTTACATGGTCGACATTTCACAGTGTCAACATTCATATGGCAGAGACCATATGATCGACATTTGAAATGTCGACCATGGGGAACTGGCATCTCCGTACAGTGTGGAATGGAAAGATTTCCATTTCCGCACTGTAGTGCGATTTCGGAGTTGGTATATTAAAGTTACAGGGGGGGTGGGGGCAGAGCCCCCCACAGCAAGTGCAGGGGGGCATAGCCCCCCTGCTAGCATTGTTAAAGTTATTTTTTTTTGTCTGCTTGTATGTTCAACATTTATGGATTTCGACATTGTGAAATGTCGATCATATCAAGTAGACATATATATATATATATATATATATATATATATATATATATATATATATAGTTACAGTTCAAAACATCTAAAACCCATGACATCTAAAATCAAAACATCGAGACCATAACATCTCAAACTCATAACATAGAATTTCATAACATCTAAAATGTATAATATGTAATAGTGTGCCATCAAATGTGTAAATGTTATAGTTTATTCTATTAATCCTGTGGTATCACTATGAGCTGCTGTAGTTTTTATTTCTATAGTTATTATTTATATAATGTAGGAATTTACATTATTCATATAGTGTTTATTTTGCCACTCTGCATGTGTTTTTTAGGCCATACAGGTAAGTGATATAGACATTATGTGTACATTCTTTATGGTGATCGTGATACAGTGGGGTTAGGAAATTAACTTTTTTTCACTGTAGTGTGATCTCGGAGTTGGTATATTTAATTTACGGGGGGGGGTGTGGGGGGGCAGAAACAGTAAAAAGTGTGATTGTTAGTTTGGTGTATTTATATGTGAAGGGGATGTTATCTTCATGTGGTTTGTAGTGTTCAATGTTATGATGTGCATTTTAGATGTTATGGTTTCGATGTTATGGGTTTTAGATGTTTTGAAGTGGAAATATATATATATATATATATATATATATATATATATATATATATACACACACACACATATACACACATTATTATACGTACACACACATTTATGATTTTATATATATATATATATATATATATATATATATATTTTTTTTTTTTTTTTTTTTTTTTTTTTTTACCTCAGCAGCATAGTTCCACAGCTAATTGTAGCAGTGCTAATGACTCACTCGCACATCAAATGCATGCCAACATGAAAAAAGGCCTTTTATCTAAAGGTCTCTATATTGATCTCAGGCATAATTTGGAAATATTATAGTGTGCTTCCTTTGAGATTAGCTGCTTGCAGTTTCAGAGAGTGTGTTCTTAAATGGTTTACCACTTGATTTAATTATAAAACTTATGTTGAACAAGGGTGTAATCCTTCTGAGTAGGCCACCTTTACAAGGGGGTTCTGCAAGAGTCTGTCCTGGGAACTCATTTACTCTCCTTAACAGTACTTTGACCTGCTCTCTGTAAGACTAGTGCTATACAATGATGATATTGCCATTTTGAGATCAGTTTCCTCTTTTAAGACATTGCAGAACAAGTATAGAGATACTCTGTCCCAGTTTGGAACGGACTTTTCTATAGTAATCTATACTGGCAAAATATTGTATTTCCAATAAACCTCCCTACAGTCACAGTGCCATACTACCCTTGAGCAAGGGAATCACTAAGTTAGCTTGGTATGCTACTAGACAAGTCACTTTCATTTAATTTTGCAGACATGTAAAATTATCTGTTTACTAGTCTGCGAGTCCATTAAATTTGTTTAAAGATGATTCAGTTTACTGACTAGGAAGGCTTGGGTTTTGATATGCTTAAACGTTCTTAAACTTGGGCTTGAGTTTGGTCTCCACATTATTGACCTTAACTCACCCACCAGCATATCTTTATTACAGCCATCTTAGAACTAGCTTCGGAGAATTAACTCGTTGTCCTCATATGAAGATCATAACTGTATGTGACTCTAAGGTTACATGGCTCAAAGTCACTTTTATGATTTCTATAGTTAAACTCACTGATTTGCAAACTGATTCAATAGGACTGTTGTCCCTTTTCAGCGATGAGACTCCAAATGATTAATTTGTCATAGTCAGTGAGATTGAATAATCTTGGAACACTGCCTTTGCAGAAGCCTGCCATCATTTTCTCATTTGGGGAAAGGGTTTTCAACAAGACTGCACCAACATTATGGAACAGCTTGCATCAAGAAGTGAAGAGTACAAGTGAATATGCTGCATTTAAAGCAAAGCAACTGCAATTGCCTCCAATATGATGGCTAGCTTACTTCACTGAGTACTGGACACCTTTATTGTCTTTATAGTGTACATGCTAAATTTAATGGATTGCTTCACTTATTACCAGACTAACTACATTAACAGCTTACTGCCTTGTAAGTACATTATAAGTGTTTGCCCTTCATTTTAACCTTTTTTTCAAATATACGCCCTCCTTATTGTTTTAATATATGTAATGCAGGTTTATATTAGAACATCGAAGTGTTAAAACATTGAATGTTCTAATATCGACCCCTATTCAGCGAACACTTGAAATAGCGAAGCTTCAGAACAACAAATATTTTTCTAGGGAAAGTATTCGGTGGGCCGTTTCTGCGGCTTCGCTATTTCCTTGACTGTGGTGCGAAGATGACAGACCAGGTTAAGGTAAGTGTGCGAACGGACTGAGGTAAGGTGAGTGTGTGATAGTTAGGGACCTTAGGGATAGGGAGCGGGTAAGGTGAGTGTGATAGTTAGGGACCTTAGGATTAGAGAGTGGGTAAGGTGAGTGTGCAATAGTTAGGGACCTTAGGGTTAGGGAGCAGGTAAGGTGAGTTTGCATTAGTTAAGGACATTAGGGTTAGGGAGCAGGTAAGGTGAGTGTGCGTTAGTTAGGGACCTTAGGGTTAGGGTTGGGTTAAGGTAACTGGATAGCTAGTAGTGTATGTACCGTTTAGTGTAGGGTTCTGTGAAGTGTGTATGCATGGATTATTTATTTTGGTGTGCTTGTGCTGTGTGTTGTATTCTCAGAACAGCAAATTTTTTCCCTTGGAAAAAATTCGCTGTTCTGAGCATTCCAGTATATCACATTTCGAGATTCCAAGGTTGAGCTTATGGTGTTCGATATTTTGGAATTTCAATAATGTGATATAGACCCATGTAATACTTTTGTCTATATTTTATGTAAGTTGTTCATGCCTTTTTGGCTCGAGTTGTCCAGTCCACATAGTCACTTAAAAGTTTAACCCACCCTTTCTAGCTATGTATATAATATTCAGATTCTTATGTTTCTGCATTTCTCAGTTAGAAGCTTCGGATATGTTTAATTTCAATCTAACCCTATGCTTCCCTTAATTATGTGGTCATATGTAGTTATCCGGCATATATTCCAGGAGAGTATCGAGGAGTCTAGTCCAGTATTTCCAAGTGCCCCAGAGCACTGGCTGATTAACTGACTTGTTTATAATCACACAAGAGACAAATGGAAGCTGAACCACACACCCTGGACAAGCAGAAGATGCTAAATAGCTCATATTCTTAATCATCTGTGCTAACTGCCAGACTGATACCTTGAATTTTCCCTGAATGGGAATTTAGCTGGTGCTGGGGCTGTGAGAGCACCGAACCCCAACCATTAGTCCACTAGGGACTCGAACTCAAAATTCAGCTGAGTTAGTGACAGCTTATCATGAACTTTTGTGTCCTTGCAGCTCTTGCTATTTGTTTGCTTTGCCTGCTGAATATTTATGATTTAATCCTTAATTTGTTTAAATCCTTTTCTGTTTGCTGATCTGTATAATATTCCTAATGACTTATAAAACATTTATTTTGCTTTTCTACTCCCACTATTTAACTTTAAACTTATTGCTGCTCTTTAAATATACTGCGAGATATAATCTAGTTGCTGGTATATCTACAATGTAGTGTTTTTGCCTTTTGACAGTTTACTTTCTAAAAATGTTTATATTTTAATATTCCTGCATTGTAAGCACCAGTTTTATAACATTTCTTAATAAAACCATCAACATCTTTCTCTAACTACTTCTAAATTTCATAATTTACCTAGTGTTAAATTTACAATATGTACTGCCGTTTGCCTTTGTCTTCATTTGATATATTAAAGGGAAACAGACTTACTCCAAATTCCAGTACTCAGATGCATTTTGAGTGCCATTGTAAGCCTTTTTTTCTCAGAGTTCCTTTCCTGAAACCCAAACCCCTTGCATCTTAGATGGGGCATTCTATACTATTGAAAGTAATTAGACTATATTACTTAATGCCATGGTCCAGTGTATTCTTTAAAAGGCATAATCCCGTACAGCTGCTAGGACCAAAACTCATGTAGTCTTTAAGGGGCATAATCCTGTACATTTTTTAAGACCAGAACTCTATACTGCTTAAAGTGAAAGAAACTGTGCTGCTTTAAGACACAGAACCAAACAATATTTGAAGGGACATAGCCCTATACTTTTTTAAGGGACAGCAGCATTACTTATTTAGGGAGCAGGCCCCTCTACTGCTTGAACTGGCAGATTTTTCTTTTTGTAGGTGATTCCTATTTTACAGTATATTTACTTGTCAAAGTATATTGCCATAATTGTCCTTCCTCTTTGTTCTGATTTGCTTAAAACCTCTGGTGCACTTCTTATTCTAGCACTGGACTAATAATACTCCTGCACATGCCCCTTCCAGCCTTCACTGCACCATGCATACACTTCTTATACTCCTTATACTGCATATAGTGCAGATGCTATATATACTGCTGGCATTGCTGTGACACTGAGCAGGAAGCCTTTTGTGTCCTGTCTTTCCACTAAATGCTTATTATCAGTCTCATGGCTGATTCTCCATTGAAAGGTGTAAAAGTAGAAAATGAGTCAAATAATTACCCAAAGACATATTTTCTGTAGCAAAGAGAAATTCACTTTATTTTTACAGGGTTTGTTGCCAGTGAGCCAGTTGATGACTAGACAAAATATCTGAGTAAACATTTATAGTGCAGAGACATAATACAAAGAAAAATATATGGTCTTCCTTCCCTATATGCACATTCAGTGGATGAAAGAACCACACAGAGTACATTCTTCATGCTTACAAGTTCTGGTTTACTAATTATCCAACTCAAAAAAGCTCATTATTATTTTCTGATGTATTCATTCAAATAAACTAAACTGAATCACCTATATAACTAAATTTCCTATTTTGTTGACAACACATTGCATAACCTAGTGCTGCAGTTGCAGCTGATATACATTACATCTTTGCAGCCAGGTGAATTCACACCTAAATTATTTGGAATGAATGACATTAGCAAAATGCTATACTAGTGTGGTACTGTGAAATATGAGAATTACATGCAGGTACTGCATTTGAACAATAATTAATTTGAGTACCATATCCCAGTTCATTGAAAACATGTTTATTCCTGTGTAAGAGACAGTAAACAGGTTTATCAAACGGGAAGAGACAGTAATATTGGCTTTAACTAACATGCTGCTACTGTCAGAATTTTAAATGCATTGTAGAATCAACCACACAGGCTTTGCATCCCAGTACTGCTAGTAGTTAATATACAAAGTGCAACTAGTCTTAAGGGTACATGGTAAACGTGCACTGCTGCCTTGCATGATGGCAAAGACCTGACAAACCCAAATGAGATTTACACTGAACTGCTTCATAATTATAATCACTGTCTACATAAAATGTTGCCAACCTCAAGACTGAGTCTAGTAACATCCACTTAAAACATACCGATAGTAATTGAAACTTGACCAGAATTATTTTGTGCATATGCACCAACCAGAATTATTTTATGCACATGCACCTCACCGTGCACAATATTATCCAGTGTGGGAGTAAATGGTAATCCCATACCTCACCTCAGCATCAAATACCCTTTTTCCTGTTACAGTACACTACCATCAGTTACTTAAAACTGACAAAAGAACATATTTTACTGTTTACCCTTAAAATAAATAAAAGATAGTGTCCTCCGCCAAAAGTTAATGCTCCTTAGTGAACCACAGCCGTAGAAATAACAAAAAATAATATTAGCACGTAGGAGCAAAGCAATGAAGGGGCATATGAAACCAATGCCCAAGGAGATACTTCAATAAATACAGTCCAAACTTCAGGAAACAAGCAGTCCAACTCCACGACACAAACAGATGGTAAAATTAACAAGAGTTTTATTAACGTAGGTAAGCGCTTTCGCTAAAATAAGCTTCTTCAGACCTTTACAAACAAGTATATGCTTGACAAGTATATATGGTGGAAAAGGCGCCAAAACCATCAATCTAAAACACGCCCATCTATTTAATTATGAGCTCATCCTACCATTCATTAAAAACAACATTACAGTGATATATATTTCATAAAACCATAAATTTAACTAATACTTTTCATTTAGGAAGCTAAAAGATGTATCATTATATACATGCAAACTTGATAAGTCAATGTATTTAAAAACCAAATATCCTTAAAAAAATGCATATTCTCAAGTGAGCCAGAGGATAAAAACATAATAAAAAATCAAGAATTGGGAAGTGCTGATGTGAACTCATGTATGAATACATATACCTATCTCAGCTGCATGAAAATTAAATAAAAAATTCACATATAGAGTGTATCATTTAAAAACTGTCTACATGGAATGAAAAGGAAATTATAATAATAAATGCAAAATATCTTAGTTAACCAACATTTAGAGAAATATCATAGAACAAAGGTAAAAATCACTTATTCTTCAGCCTTCTCTGTTTCAAAAGGGGTTTCAAGGGTACCTTGCCATTCAACCCTGGCAATCTATCCGCCCTAAGTCTAATTATCCACTGTGTTTCCTTGGCTTCAGTACAATTCAAAATGTCGCCTCTTCTGTTTGTTGAATGTGTTTCCTCTAAAATTTTAAACACAAAAGAATGATGTATATCAGTGTCATGGACATGCTTGGCTAAGGCATTCTTAATGTTGGCAATCCTGATGTGATATATGTGTTCTCGAATCCTGTCCCTAAGACAGCGATTCGTTTTGCCTACATAGAATGCCGGACAGAGACTGCAAGATGCTAAATATACTACATTTTTGGTCATACAATTACCATGAGCCTTCATACCAAATTCACCTAATCCTGCAGGGTGTATAAATACTAACTCTCTCGAAATGTAAGAACAAAAATTGCAGGAATTGCAAGGTACTGTATGAAAACACTCTACCCCTTGTTTCCTGTTATCTGGCTTGGGATAACATAAAAGACTTTTCAAGTTCTTTTTGTTCTTATAGATAAATTTCGGTCTATCGCCAGCTATTTCTCTAATCTTGGGGTCAACTGATAGAATATGCCAATGTTTCATATAAATGTCTTTAATCCGACCTACATCCTTGGTATAATATACTGGGAACTTAATGTCTTGGATGGTTTTGTATGCTCCCTGGGTAATTCTTTCCTCTTCATTGCTCTCATTCACCATAGACCTATTGGAAAAATATGGTTTAGCCCTTGTATCTCTTAACTCAGGCATCTCCTCTGTGATCAAATGATAATCACTCTCTCTATAACCTCTCTCATTCAACATCTCTTTTAGTTCACTGAGGTCCCTTTCATAAGCAGCATCTACAGGTGTGTATCTAGAAATACGTATAGCCTGCCCTTTTACTAAATTCCGATACACATACCCAGGGTGCATGCTGTGCCTATGTAGTAATGAGTTCCTATAACACGATTTACGGTATAATCCCGTATTGATCATACCGTCGGACAGCTTCTCCACATATACATCTAAAAATGGAATACACTGATAAGACCAATCACCTGTAAAACTCAAAAAATCCATAAATGAGTCCATCTCTTCCATGAATTCCTCAAACTGTGTGGATGTACCTCTCCATAGAAAGAAGAGGTCATCCACGAACCGTCTATAAAATATGACATGTTCCTTGTATGTTATGCTTTGAAACAGAAACCTATTCTCCCATTCTGCCATGACGAGATTGGCGTAGCTATTGGCACAGGAGGTGCCCATAGCTACGCCATCTCTCTGGAGAAAGGTTCTGTTATAGAAACAGAATATGTTAGATTCCAGTACTGTCTCCAATAGCTCCATCAATAAATCTACACATTTAACCTTATCAAAGGTGCATATACAACTCCTTACCATATCAATACCCACTCTGTTCGGTATCATGGTAAAGAGTGACTTCACATCCATGGTAGCAAACAGGACATCCCTTGTATCTAGGGATGTACCTGCATAATCATACAGATCCAACAAGAACTGTTTGGTGTCTTTGAGTATATGTGGGTGCAAATCAACTATAGGTCTCAGCTCACTTTCTATAAAAATTGACAGGGGTTCTGTGGACCATCCCCTACCTGCCACTATTGGTCTCAAAGGTGGCAGTGTTGAATGTTTATGCAGTTTCGGAAGTCCTTGTATGACTGGCAACAAAGGATGTTGCACTAATAGAAAATTAAACATAGACTGATCTATAATACCTTCTGTGTATAACTGATTTAACTTCCCTTTAATATCCATAATAATTTTGTCAACCCTTTCATTACTAATTTCTTCATAAAATTTCAAATCTGATAACATTCTCAACATATCTTCTTGATATCTAATTGAATCAAATACTACAATTCCGCCTCCCTTGTCTACCGGACGGAAAACTATATCCTGCCTTTGACGTAACTGATTCAAAGCTGTCCTCTGTTTATAACTCAAATTGTATTTGGACTTATGCTTAATGGAATCATCTTTTGTTCTATATAAATCATCTTCCACTAACTTACTGTATGCGGCAACTAGTGGGTGTGTCATGGGTATATATGTACTCGGTCTCCTTAGCATTGATTGAGAAGCAAACTCTCCCCCATCAAAGGATATTCTCAAAGATAAGTTCCTAATAAATAATTTAAAATCCCGAAGGGTCTCTTCATAGCAACTAAAAGTAGTTGGAATGAAAGATAATCCCCTGGATAAAATGGATATCTCTTCTTCATTTAATTCATAGCTTGACAAATTCACCACTAAGTTGTATTTCTCCCTTGCCACATTTTCTTCAAATCCCTGTTGGGCTGTCTCTCTGTGGACATCTTCCGTTTCTGACGCCCTCTGCTGACAGAGCGCGTTCTCCCTTCTCTCACTAAAGTTCTGATGGGAAAAGGGTTATTGCTGTTGAATCCTTGTATCAAATTGACTTCTTTAGTACTGACAACATGGTCATTTGCTACACTAATACCCTCATTGACCCTATGTACAGCAACATTCGATGTTTTCCTCCTAACTACCACTTCTGGTTCTAGTGGGATAGACCCACTTTTCCCTCCTATAGTGTTACTATCGGTTGCATCCACATCACATAAATCACTGTTCTCATGTCTATTAGTGACAGTTGCTTCATCTTCATGTACATCCATCACGGCATTCGGTAACACATTAGTAACATTCTCATTTACATTATTATCAGTATCTCTAACAATATTCCTATTGACATTATTAACATATCCATCTACACGAGCAGTAGAAACTGCTCTTGATCTGGTATTAATGTTCGTGTCTACAGTTCCTCTGGGCCAGGTGAAAATATGACCCATTTTGAAATCATTACTGTCCCTCACAAGCTTAGTTCTTTTTTGATTCAACATTCGTTTCTCAAACTGTACAACATTATCCAATAATATGTTACAAGTTTCATCAACCACTACTGCAGGATATTTCGCATAAATGTCAACGCGCTGTTGTTGAATATTTTGCCTCAACGTGTCCTCAATAGGGCTGAAAAATTTATTAAGTAACCTCATATAGTTGAGGCTTACCTCGATATTCAGTTTCTGCCACTCATACAAAAGTTCCGGATACGCGGTTCCTGTAGTGGGCATCTTGAGCACCCGCAGTCCCCTTGGAACCAAGCCACGTTGTAAACAAATTTCAAAGTGCTGCCTCTGTGTTTGCAGCCGTTTGAGCTTGATTAAGTCCTGCTCCATTTTTTCTGCATCCGTACGTAGTCTTTCTCTATCGTACACCGGATAGCTCTCCGTGTTCACAGGATTATCTGTGTCACAAAACGCTGCTAGAGGGTTTGAGTCCATCCTCAAACAGTCCGCCAAACGGTCGACTACCGGACGTGACGCGACTAACACTTCCTGGTTGCTCCGTACGTTGTAGGGTAGTTCAATAGAGTGCTGTGCCCCTTCCATCATGCCTAAAAGCGGAGAAACTGAGCCGTAAATCTGTATAAATAAAAGATAGTGTCCTCCGCCAAAAGTTAATGCTCCTTAGTGAACCACAGCCGTAGAAATAACAAAAAATAATATTAGCACGTAGGAGCAAAGCAATGAAGGGGCATATGAAACCAATGCCCAAGGAGATACTTCAATAAATACAGTCCAAACTTCAGGAAACAAGCAGTCCAACTCCACGACACAAACAGATGGTAAAATTAACAAGAGTTTTATTAACGTAGGTAAGCGCTTTCGCTAAAATAAGCTTCTTCAGACCTTTACAAACAAGTATATACATACACTCTATATGTGAATTTTTTATTTAATTTTCATGCAGCTGAGATAGGTATATGTATTCATACATGAGTTCACATCAGCACCTCCCAATTCTTGATTTTTTATCATGTTTTTATCCTCTGGCTCACTTGAGAATATGCATTTTCTAAGGATATTTGGTTTTTAAATACATTGACTTATCAAGTTTGCATGTATATAATGATACATCTTTTAGCTTCCTAAATGAAAAGTATTAGTTAAATTTATGGTTTTATGAAATATATATCACTGTAATGTTGTTTTTAATGAATGGTAGGATGAGCTCATAATTAAATAGATGGGCGTGTTTTAGATTGATGGTTTTGGCGCCTTTTCCACCATATATACTTGTCAAGCATATACTTGTTTGTAAAGGTCTGAAGAAGCTTATTTTAGCGAAAGCGCTTACCTACGTTAATAAAACTCTTGTTAATTTTACCATCTGTTTGTGTCGTGGAGTTGGACTGCTTGTTTCCTGAAGTTTGGACTGTATTTATTGAAGTATCTCCTTGGGCATTGGTTTCATATGCCCCTTCATTGCTTTGCTCCTACGTGCTAATATTATTTTTTGGTACCCTTAAAATAAGCCAAACTTTAAATATTTAAATAATGGCAATTACCTCTAAGAAGTCACTCTTCCAAACTACACAGTAAAAATTAAATTTAAAAAAAGACATAGATGCTTAGGAAAATAAACCATCAGGCACACTAGTTTGAATTAGAATAATAAGTCTTTACTTCAAATAAAAAAAAAAAAAAAACATTTGCCTTACAAAAAATATTCACACAGTTCAGAACATGTAAATGGAATTGAAAATAAACATTTAAATGGAAATATAATGTTCAAAACATTAGTTTCTGACTACTTTAAGTAAATAAATGAACCGTGCCTTTACTATTTAAGGCTAAGATTCATTGAAAAGAGCTGTGCCGCCATGGGGTCATGTGCTGCAGTGATGTTAGCAATTATAAATCAAATGGAAACATGCACTACCATTGAATGTTCAACTCTGCAAAGATGGAAATAGCCAATTAGCAACAACTGCTTAGTAACACCAGTCCATGCAGGGATAATGTTTCTCAAAAAAAGAATAACGTTGATTAATATATCATCTACGTTAGCATGGTGAGCACATGCACCCCATTCCACAGGTCTTAATATAAAAAAGCTGCATGCATTTATGCATTTATAACAACCAGCTAACATCCTGAACTATATAAACAATTGCCGGTACCTGATAGCAGTGTATATATGAGCAGTGGAGTGCAGAAAGTGGCATTCCACATACACAGCTACAACACAATGGCATCTATAATGTTGTAGAAGGGGCCCGAAGGCATAGATACCCTTATTATGTATAAATGGGGTGCAAAATGGTTGTATAGGAAAGTAGGCAATAGGATCATAGGAGATTACTGGGCTATTGACCCGGGGGTCATTTTAAGCCTAGCCGTTTCAAACCAATGGAATATCATACAGGTACTAGTCAACACCAAAAAATGCATTTAGAGATAACTGCCCATATCCAAGAGGGTTGTGGGTGCTATCCCCAGTAAGAATTTATGGTGCCCCATCCACTCATCCAGGTTCCTGTTGAACAGTGTCATAGAGGTTCTCTGTTTCACATAAATTGGTAGCCTGTTCCAAAGACATGGCAGTCACTAGGAGATAAATCTGTCCTTCCAGTATGTATTTAGGTTGCAGGCCATATATAAGTCCCTGGAATGTGTAGCCCTTGACCCAATTGATTTACAGATATGCTGTAATTTCATTAGGTTTTGGTCTTGTTGTTGTTCTGTAGGCCAGGCATAAGTCTCCACTAAGACATCTATAAGATACAGAGCATAGTGACAAGGATTTTAGTCAGTTCATGTAAGGCACATGCTGGAGGCTCTTGATCTTTGTTAGAAACCTTGGAGGTCTCTCATATTGCTGTAGATTCTTAGTACAATACATACCAAATGAGGCGTTATAACTTCTTTTGCTCTCAAGGCAATGCCTTTACTAAACAAATGACCTACATGGAAATGTATCCTTACAACAGTAGACAAGTGGTGGTCAAAGTTAAGGTCATGGTCAACCTGTGAGCCCAGGTACCTTACCACTTTATGCATACTTAGCCTATTGTTATTGATTTGATACTATGAAGAGACATTGTTTGTGCTGAAGGGAATGATGATGCATTCCTTTGCATTCATTTTGAGTCTGTGACTAATGCCCCAGTTATTGGTCTGTGTGAGACCATCCTGGAGTATGCTGACATAATTTGGGAATTCAATTATGGCACCTGTTTTGCAGTTGTCTGCAAACTTGGTCTGCCACAACCCTTTGGTTTTGACCTGAACATCTTGAGAAGCATATACCAAACAGTAGTGGTCCCAGCATTGACGCCTGTGGCACCCTGCTGCAAACAGGTCTGCTGGCTGATGTGGAGTCACCCACTTTGATAGTGGGTGTCCAGTTTGTATGCCAGTTGGCAACCCATCTTACAACGAAGGGTTTGCATTCAATTTGATAATTTTAATCGGTAATGCCTGAATGTGGAACTGTGTTAAAAGCCCTTGCCAAGTTGAGGTATGTTGTTTATACAGATTTGCCATCATCAATGGCCTTAGTCACACTTTCAAAGAAATCCACCAGATTTAATTGGCAGGATCTGCCCTTCATGAAGCCGAATTGGGTAGGATCTAGGATTTGGAGGTTACCTATGTCTATACCTTCACCTAGGAGAGTATAGTTTGCCTTGGTGAAGTTTTTTTAGAAAGCAGCAAGCAGAGGGAAACACATAAGGAATTATACAGGAGGGTGCATGAAGGGGAAAATGGCAACTTTTTATGGGGATATGGCCCCCTTTTAAATTATATATTGAAGAAGAAAGGATGACAGGATAATGGGGTAAGAAAAGAGGGGTAGTTGAGTGAGCAGGATCAAACAGTCAAACACAAAACAGACCAAACAAGGATGGATATGAATACAGTAGGATGAAGAGAAACAGGATGGTCAAACAAGTCACCCTGGTGGACATCTACCATCAACAAAGTTTACAACAAACACAAAAAATCGCTGTCTAAGAAAACTAAGGTGAGGCCCCAACAAGGGAAAACAGCCTCCTCAACCTCAACAGGCAAATAAGACAAAAGGTCAAATCCTCTAAGGGTAACTTTGAGGAAAAGACAAGGATAATCATAAAGCCTTTTACAGCTACATATGCAGCCTAAAAGGCAGAACCCAAGCATGTGCTAAACTAGTGACTCATGGTATCACACACTCTTATGCCGCAGAGATAGCAAACCTGCCGGTGGACAGATCTGGTGAAAATTTCACTCTTTTACCCCCTCCAAACCTATTATAAACCTTACCCCCAACATCCCCACCACCCTAAATATCTGAAATGCAGGTCATTAAAGCCTTGTCTAAGGCAAAAAACACAGCCTCTAAGGGACCAGACAGCATCCCAGGCTGTCTTCTAAACAAACTAAAACATGGACTAGCATCACCATTAAGTACCCTATTCAATCACAGCCTAACCACAGGCTATGTTCCTATGGAATGGAAGAAAAGCAACAGTTATTCCCCTCCACAAAGGTGACTTAGCAACAGACCTGGGGAATTATAGACCCATAAGTCTGATCAGCCTCATCTGTAAGGCCATGGAACAAATCATCATGGACATCATAAATAAAGACACAGGTGATCTCCAAACTCTGGATCCAACCCAGATCAGCTTCATCAAGGGCAGAGCCTAGATGTTAAACCTGGCAGATTTCTTCAAAAATGTGACCAGGGCCATTGCCAAGGAAAATCTGTGTATGCACATAGCATACTTCGACTTGGCCAAGGCTTTCGACACAATCCCACACTCCAACACTCAGGTATTACCAATAAACTTAGCAAACTGAATATAAACACCTTTGTCGTAAGATGGGTTGCCAAATGGCTCACAAACCAGTCACACACTATGAAAGTGGGTGACTCCACATTAACACACAGACCAGTCACCAGTGGGGTGTCACATGTGTCA